>NW_008622586.1:0-73064 GCF_000691845.1 Merops nubicus | reverse complement strand
GGCGAGAGCCGCAGGAAGCGGACAGCGTTTCGGGAGATGTGTCAGCCACAGCGAGTTCCCTCAGCCCTGGCCGTAGGGAGAGACGCTCGCCACAGGACCTGCGCAACACAGGAGGAACCCACCCTGCAGGAGAGAAAGCTGCCCTCACCTTTTGCCCTGCATTTTCTCAGCTCTCTGTCCTGGATGAAGCCAGCAAACATCTGGGATTCCATGAAAACTTCCAAGAAGCGGCGGATGCTCTTGGAGGCCACAGATTTACGGAAAGCCTCCCTTTGGAAGGCACGCTCTCCTTTTTCATTCTGGGTTAGGAACAGGGAATAATGGCCAACTGTCTCCACAAAGAATCGGATAAAAACCTCAGACACTAATCCATTCAGGGTGTTACATTCTGCAAAACAAGGGGGCAATAAGACACCAAAATCAGCTGCTACCAGAGCTGTCAGCACTGTCATAGACACGGGGCTGGGGACTGTCCCCAAGCAGGTTACCAATGACACACCAATAACTGAAAGGGGCAGCAGCAGCCCCCAGCAGACCTGGACATACAGCAAAGAGGGTAACAGCTTTATAATAAGAGCACCAGTCTACAGAACTGGTGTTTCATAACCAAGAGTCAATGAGAAACACAAGTCCTCAGGAAAGAGCTCAGAACATGAAAAATGTGGGTGCTTCATAAAAATTATACCTCATATTTTATTTAAGTAAGTGTTCTTGAGAAGCTTCTGAATGACTCAGAATTAAAATGTTTGCTCTTGGGATAATAAGCCTTTATTATGAGTAGATCAAGAAGAGTATGTTGTAGAATTTGGGTTTTCGTAATTTCTGAGATGTTAAAATAGTTTTACATATGTAACACAGATGAGTAGAAATAAATTTCAAAAACTGAATAGGTGCCTGTTTCATACCTTTTAACCACAGGTGTTTAAATTCACCCTGGGCTGTTTTTATAATTGCTGGAGAGAAATAGGAACCTTTATAGGCAGCTCAGCCTCTCTTGCACTGAAACTATTTTCTGGAGGCACCTGCTTCTCTTCTCCCAGTACACCAACTGCCAAGAGTAACTCCAAACTCAGACACACCCCTAAGCATGTGGAGTTATCTGGATTGAATTAGGGCCAAGGTAACTGCAAAGCTTGAGTAAAGGTTTAGAGGTACTCATGGGACTGCATGTCAGTTACAAAGAAATTGAAATAGACCACTGACAGTAGGTTACTGTGGGTTGATTCCATCAGTTCCACTCCCTGTGTGCCCAGAGACTACCTTTGATGTCACAAAAGGTATTTGAGTAGTAAAGTCCAATCTTCCTTTCTCCTGAATGGAAAGTCACAGTACTGCCTACAGGCGTGTTCGTACAAGTCCCTGTTTCCAAGTAAACTTACCATCATCTGAATCACTATCCGAATCTTGATTTATCAGTTCATTCTTTCTCTCTAGAGCCTGCTCCAGAGCAGCTTGCAATTTTCTAGGTAGTAGTGTGTCTTCATCATCCATCTGACAGAGGGGAAAAAAAAATCTTCAGATCACATTAATCTGTGCAGCAAGTATAGCAAATGCTTTTGCAAGGATTAAAAATCAGAAGAAAACCATTTTGTATCTGCTACTGTCATGCCTACATAAACAGAATAATGACAACCTATGTGCAACTATCATATATTTCTAAAGAAAATTTCTAGTCACTCAAGGAGATTAAAGTCAGGAATGATAATCCAAAGAGCAAGGTAAACATAGAGAAGCTTGGAATCAGCTCTTTACCTGACAGAGTCCAAAGTGTTGTTTTTAACTAAGTAACACACCATGCAAAGCCTAGCTGTGTGTACACACAGCTGCTCTTATTCCTTTTAGGCAGTTCTTTTGGTTCATGACAGTTGTTTTTACTTATATTCTAGTATACCTTGTTTTCTGGGTTTTCCCCTGTTGCTCTCATCATTTTATTTAATGCTTGTTCAGCAAAAGCAAGTAGACACAGGAACCTTAGCTCTGCAGCCACTACTCACCAGCCATACCTCCCAGGAAATCATGCAAGAAAGCTTACATTAACCTGAAGATTGTTATTTCTGAAATTATTTAGTGCCACATTACTGTCAGGAGACAGTGATCCTTCATCTCCCTGCTTACAAGGCTCTTGCTTTTGCCAGCACATTAAACTATTCTTCACCTTTCCTCTTTTGCTCAGAAATTTTTTGATGCAATTTTTGTCCTTTTCATCTCCATCGGTGTGAGTTCTCTTGCTAATGTGATGTTATTATCTTTGGATGTTTTCTTTGCACCATGAATACAGTTCTTGATCTCTTCTGACAGTCGCAGCCTCAATCCCTTTTGCTTAGCTGAGGAGTATTTATTTGCAGGTGAAACAGAAAATCAGTCGGGTTTTTTTCTAATCTCTTTCCCACTGCACAATTCCTGCCAAATATTTCTAATTAAAGAAACCTAATCGTACTACAGGAGTGAACAACTTGTTAGACTGCATGGCAACATTTTGAGCTTACTTTACCTGTCTGATGAATCGCTCAGATCCCAGGCTAACCATCAAAGCCTAAAAAAAAGAAAACGCTATAGTGAAATACATCTGAAGAAAACATTCATGTGTATCTGCCTTTTGACAGAAGCAAGTTACTTCTAATTATTCTTGTTAACGTGCAGATGAAAAAATATTTCAGAGGAGTTTAAAGAAAACAATGTCCTTTGAGATAGCAGGGCTTCTGAAGGGCAAGAGTGTGAAATATTAGTGATAATGAAACAGCTAAACTGAGAGCTGGGCTTGTGGAGGGGTGGAAGAGCAATGTTAGGAAACTGGGAGGAAAACAGAGCAGAGATTTACATGAGCCAGAGTCACAGAGAGCCTTGAAAGTGAGCATAAGAAAAAAATGTTGTAGGAAAATGGCAGGAAACTAACAGGATTAACAACAGAGAAGAGTGAGCCCTTGAGTATTTTTGTGGTATTTTACTGCAAGAGTTGATCAGGTGCAACGCTCATTTGATTTCCATTGTAGTATTGACAAAGTCTTAACAATTATTTTTTTTTAAAAAAAAGACTTAAAGGTGTTATTTTTTGTGCTGGGTATGGCTACACGTCCAACTTCCATTAGGACTAACAGATGTCACAGCAGATAGCATTTCATGTCGTCCTCTTCTTGTTCCTGGTACAACAAAATCAGAACAGATCTGCATCTTTACACTGCACTTGTTGACCCAGTTAACATTCACTTCTCTTTGTCAAGGTGCCAGGTACGGCAAGAGAGGCATAATAAAGACACTAAACCTACTACTGCAGTTCTACAAAGAGGCATTTACCCATGAGAATTAAGCAGAGAAGCAGCAAAGAGGCAGATTAAAAATTAAACATGAGGATTTATGTGTGAATGGCAGGCCCTCTCCAGGGTGAGGCCAGCTTCACTGCAGGCAAACTATTCTGGTGCCAGCTCATACCTCCTCTACAGGCAGCTCCTTCAGTTTGGGCAGAGAGCTGGAGAGCAGTCCCACTAGGAAGGGGGTAGGGCAGCACACGATGTCTATCATGGATGAAGGCAGAACAGGAATGAAGGTGTGCTGCCAGGAGAAGGGGTACAGCAGGGCCACCACGGCATGCGAGCAGCTCGAGAGGGTGCTGGAGAGAGAGGAACAACCACAGCATTAGCAGAGGTTCTTTGTCCAGAACACCTACCACCTGCTGAAAAACTAGAAGACAAGGCTTAATGTCCCACTCGATAGTGGCCACTTTGAATGATGTTTAAAATCCCAAAGCAACTTCAGTTCTTAGCTGTTACAACCATGCCTGTAGTGAAAACACATAATATTGATGTTCTTATGTTGAGCACTACTGCACAAACAAGAGAAAATTAAAAATACAGTAACCTTTAAAAGAAAATCCTAAAGAACTACTACACCAGATGTAAAAAAACAACAACAAAACAAAAAAACCCACACCCATCAATACTTACTGCAAAGTAAAACTAGTAAAAAATGCACGTTTTTCAAACTTTGTATATTTTTGTGATAACAGCATATTTTTATTTGAATACATTTTAATGGTCTTATTGACCAACTGTAATGATAAAGGTATTAACCCTGCTCAGTAGAGTACTCTAAAACACATGTTGGTATTCCCTAAACAATAAGGCTTGATGCCATTGGTGGGAAATGTCCTGCATAGATTATGCTTCCACTTATTGAATCCGATTCCCTTTTACAGTTTCCAAATGTTAAAAAAAGGGAACATAATTACCAAGCTAGTTTTAGCATCATGGAAATAAAGACAGGCTCTCCATTTCAGAGCTCTGATTTTGGAGAGTTATGACGTCTGCTTCTTGCAGACTGAGGATAACAGAAATTTGGATTTTTACCCAGCCTAGCATGAGCGAGCTAATTTTCTCACAGTGCAGACTTTTGCTGTACTTAATGTAGCCCCAAAGAACTATAAATAACTAATAACTTCAGAGCTGTTACTGCTTGAGAATGGTGGGGAGAAATGTTGATTTCTTCTGCTGCAAGAGTTGTTGGAGACTTTAGGTGGCATCAGACCTCCACTGGAAGAACCCTTAAAAGCATTTTCAGTTGTGGATTATTCCAAGGCCAGGAGAAAGGTTTTGCCTGTTTGTTCCTGTCAGTGATTAACATTTGACTTTGCTGAATGGGAAAAGTAAGAATCAGAGGACAAAGACAGAAAAGACTGTTGGAAGAGCAAATGCTCATCTTCTACTGCAAATAATCTGTTGGGCTGGTTTTACTTGGTATTTCCTTTTAAGATCCATCAATCGTAGCATGTTTTTATAACATATGTTGTCTGACACAGGTTTCTTGTAAAATGATATGTTTCTCTAATTTATTTCTTTCATAGCAGGCAACGGTGCTGCTATTGCCTCACATTTTGGTCTCGAGCATCCACCAGAGCAAACACAGTGGTGTGTTTCAGAAGAGCTGTGGGGCACAGCACAGACTCTCACCACTTTCTCAAGCTCACTTTAATGACTGTGGCATTTTCAACTATTACAGATTCAGTCATCTTAGCTGAGTGACTAAAAAAAGAGCCACGTTAAGCTAAAAGCAGGAAGACAAACATTCTTCTGATACTCAGTTAGCTTTTTTTCCTTTCTATAGAATGCCCTTTTGAAACTTGCTGTGTCACACGCAGCGCTGTGACGTAAATCAGCCCCTGCACCCTCCCGTGCGTGCTATTCCCACGCTGGGGGAGGCCTCAGGCTCCAGCCCAGGACACTGGTTTCTCTTCCAGAGCCTTCCTGGGAGCTGGCTGGGGCAGGGCAGCAGCCGTATGCAGCAAGTGACCGTGGAGGGCAGGAGTCCTGTGGGAGCACCCTGCTCTGCTCCACCAGCATCCCATGGGTCACACCATCCCCCTTGTCAGCACCTCAGCCTGTGCATTTTAAGGCTCTGCACACAGTTTTTTGAAGTTCAGTCTCAGACAGTCTTTCCCTGTGAGATATCTTAGGCTGAGCCCCAGGAAACACTCACTCCAAACTTGCAGTCCCCAGACTTGCCTGCCACCCTCCCTCCCAGGCACTGTGCATGCAGAGGGCAGCAGGAGTCCCACACGCTGTTACCAGAACCCCACCTGTGCAAAGTGCCCGTGTCTCTTCTGTACCTGGAAAGATTCAAATTTAAAGCGTATACACATCTTTCACTTCAGTCTGAGGTTTTTACATTCTATGAGGTAAAATTCTGAGATGATGGATGCAAGGGAGTCCCCCAGTTTAAAACTCTAAAATATGGTTTAGATCCTTTTAAAAGGGTATATTGTTCATGAGAAGCATGTTTGGTGAATTAAAAAAGCAAACTCTACTCTGGGAAACCAAGTCCACTCCAGTTTTTCCTTCCAAGATGTGCAACCCACACATTGTACTACTGTTCTTGTCTATGAGAAATAAGAAGTCAGATGATTTATTTTCTTTAAGGTGTTTGAAGCACAAATAATAAAGCAATAGCATAATTAGATTTGATTATCACAATATTTTCTCTTTTAATAGTCTAGGGCAGTTTAGGTAATCCAGAGAGCTGGTTTTGAGACTGGGCTTTTTCATTTGGCCTGTGCAATTTTGCAGGAAAGCTGCATAATGTTCTAGCTGTCATTCTACTGGAAAACTTCTTATATTACCCATATGCAGATAATTTTATACATGGGCACCAGAAACCAAACCACTGCATGAGTCACACGCTACCAAGGAGCATAAACCACCATTTACTTCAGAGGGGAAGCACTGCTGGAGTCATGCACAAGTGGGAGACATGCTATTATCCCACTAGTTTTGTGGGACCAGGGAAGTTTCTTACACACAGATATGTAAGAGCACTATCTAGCCACATTACACAGCCCATGCCAGGGAACTCATCCCATTAGCCTGTACTCGTCTCAATAATTTGCATTCCACTAAAGCAAAATTAGTCAACAATTTCCAGAAAAACATCCAGTTTCGATTGATTTCAAAATACAGGCAACCCACTGCTTCTTTTTCCAGCCTTTTCACTATGGTTATTATCTTGCTAAATACTATTTGAAATTTGCTCAAGTTTGGTTCTTCCTATGCCTTTTGTTCACCAGATTAAAAAATAACCTTCAGCATTTGATCTTCTCCTTAAAGTATTAATATGAGATTATATAGTTTTACATAGACATTCTTAATCACAAATTTCCATTGAAGAAGAGATCTTTTATAATGCTATAGATAAAAGATAATGATGATGATGCTTCTTTCCCACTCAAAGATGGGAAAATCTTCCTCTGAGCTATTTTTTTTTTCCAAATCATTTTCTCATGATAGCACATGGAAACTTCTTGTTGTGTACTTGGCTGTGGAAACACAAGGCTCAGACTAAGAGCTGAGGCACAGAAGTTTCAGAAGTTACCATAACTCGGCTGAATTATGGAGGCTGCTTGTGAAGATGGTTTAGGCTCATGTCAAAAGCAATTAATGTGACTAAATGAGAACATTTACTGTCCTTTACATGTCTGCTATCAATTTCTGGGTCAGTCAACCAACAAATAACTCCAAGTCTAGGCTACATTAATTTCTAATCACAGCACAATTACCATATACTGGGAAACACACATTGTCCACTGTTGAACAGTGCCTGGGCACTGCCCTGGCTGTGAGGGGCACAGCCGATGTGGATGCCAGAGCTGGATGTGTGTTCAGAGGACCAGGGTTCCTTGTATACTGCAAATCACCAACTCTCACTAAGTGCTGAAGCCATATTTAGGTACACATACTACAATGATGCACATACGTTGGCAATATTCCACAGATAACTCTTGATAACTCTCTTTGCTTTCTAACAATAGCCAGAAGTTCTATTCCTTGTCACTCCCCCCTCTACCACCTATGGTTTCTCACAGACCCAAGGGAGCCTCACACATGGCTAGTGCCAGCTCTGTGCTATGCTGATGCTCTGGATCATGCACAGGACTGGGACTGATTGTCAGAATCTGGTCCCTCCGCTTCCTCAGATGGAGAAATGTAGCCAAAAACGTAAACTCACAGTGTTGCCACTGCCCATGTTTACTTTTCCACAACCCTTTCATGTTTCTAATTTCTCCTTGCTGATTTAATTATGTTACTCTGTCCTCATTTGCTGAACTGTTTCATCTGCTGTTTTAACACATACATGCTCCAGCCCACAGCTGCTCTGTGACCAAGTTACCTCCCTGAGCCACATCCTCTCATCTGCTCAGGAGAGCAGCCTCTCACTGAGGTTGGAGTCTGGAGGTCCCATCTTTCCCAGGTGCAATACCTTGACTCAGGTGGGTATTGCACAGCCACATGCCTCCTCACAGGCTGTGGCTGTGCTTTTCTTTAATAGTTCCTACCCTTATACACAGCAAAAACATGCCTGACACTTCTCTCATACACCCTTTGACACCTCCCCAGATACTGGATTAATTCCAGTTTCTGACAGAGAGAAGTCTGCAACAACTCTGCAAGATAAAAATGTCTGAGAGGCTTGCAGAGGACTCTGGGAAAGGCTCTGGCAAAAGGGCCAAGGATTCAGGCCATCTCCCCTCCAACACACACGGACTGCAGAGGTGGCAGGGAAGGGAAACAGAAAGTTTGAAAAGCATCAAGTAAAGAGAAAATGGAAGTAAAAACTGCAGCAGACAGCTACAGATTGGGTGGGAGATGAAGCATATCTAGCATTGCAGGCAGTGATTCGGAGCAGAACTGTGCTGTGCTGGATACTATAGAGCTAAGCTCTGAAAAAATAGAGATTTCTTTGGGTGCACAAGAATAAACAATAGCACTTTTGTTGAGGCAGGTAAGACTAATAGCATCAGGGACAGGACACAAACCAAGCCGCAGCAGTCCCGTGACAGGCTCCACACAGCAGCTGTCCCACTGCAGTCAGCCCTGGCAGCACCCCTGCTAGGTCAGCATCTAAAGCAAGCCACTGAGCATCCCTGGCCTGCCAGAAGAGCCAGCTGAGGAGGGGGAGGTGTTACTGCCTTCTCCCTGCTCCACTGCACAGGTGCTCTGCCCCAGTGCCCCTGGGGCCCCCAAGGCGCCCTTCTGAGGCTGTGTGCCTCCCGAGCCCCCACATCAATGCCTCGTGCTTCACTGCCAGGGCTGCTGTACTGTGAAGACACGTCTTTCATGGACCCAGATGCCACCAACTGCTTGCCAAATAGGGCAAAGAGGAGTAAAATGAGAATTTGAGAAAGTCTTTGATACAATGGTACAGGACATCCCCAGTTTTCTAGCCGGGGTCTAAGTGTCAGATATGACAGAGTTTGTACCTATGCAAAATTATTGCTGATTGTTCCTCTGTTACCACTCTAGGATGTTTAAAAGGAAAAAAAAAGTTCAATTCCTCTCTTTCAACTCAAACCAAAGAAACTACTTGAGTTTGCAGCTTTTTAGCAAGACCTACCCTGTAAACATTTCAAAATAAAATCATGTGAGCCATGGTGGCTAGAGGGGAAGGGGCAGGGCTCTGCAGCGTGCAAGCACACACGCTCCCCCAGCAGCGACGCACAGAGAAGCACATGGGGTAACCTCAGCAGGAGCAACCCGAAGGGATAAATACCTCTGTGCCTGTAAACTGACACTGAAGCAAAGCTGAAATGGAGATTTTTGGAGCAGCAAAGCTGCCATGGGAACCTCGCTGCTGCCCAGCAGTCAAAGGAGGGCTCTGGGGGCTGGTGCAGGAGGGCTGCAGTCACCGGCGGTCCGGGAGAACTGCCCATTGCAGAGGCTGCTTACACTTCTAAGGCACTGTTTTCATGGGACCAGGACACAAATCTTAACTTCTTTTCAGTGAAGTTTTTAAGCTTGTGTGTCTGCCTCTAGATAACTATTTTGTCTTCCAATTCAGGTAAAAATTAGAGAATCATAAGGTAATTCAGGTGGGAAGAGGTGTCAGAAGGCCAGGTGATCCAACCCTCTTGATTGGCATCAGATCAGTTTGCTTCCAAACCCAGAAAAAAAAAAATAGTTATTTTTTTTACATAAAACATCTTTGCTACCCTTTTTTGTGAAAGGGTGACATGTTTTGGTGGCAAGGACTTGAAGGCTGGCAGGATGGAGTGCCCTGTGTGCCAAGGACTTTTACCAGTGACATCTAAACTCACTCCAATTTGGTTATGATAGAAGCCATCTTAAAATAATATTTTTGTGCATACTAAGAAAAAACTTATCTAGCTTCTAATTTCTTCAGAATAAATTGCTTGCAGTAAGCAGCATTTTCCTTTCCACTGTAGACCTTGGCTACAGAGAGAAATGGGAGTCTCATCTGAGAGAGGAATGCCATCCTGCAGAGGGAAAGGGAAAGGGCTGAATTCAATGCAAAGGGGTAAAAATTAGACCTGTGAGGCAGAACTGGGAAGGGAGGAAGGCAAAATGAGCCTGGCACAGGTGAAAAGAGAACAGGAACTGAGGGCAAAGAGGCTGGGATGCAAAACTAAGGGATAAGAGTGACTGGCTGGGCTGAATGACAGAAGGACCAGGGAAAACAATTTAATATGAGCATGGATAAAGCTGTCACACACCTACAGCCAGGTTCTGAGGTCCCTGTGAAACTTGCTCCTCCTTGCTGCTACAGGCAGAGGGGAGGAGTGTGAGGCTGTCTGATGCCCATTACCTGCCCTCGATCAGTACCAGAGGTGCTGCAGGAGGGCAGGTCAGACACTGGCATAGCTGATGGTGTGTGGCAGGGCTTGAAGCACACTCATGGTACAGATACACTTCAGCCAATTTTGGATTTGCATCAGCACTGGCTGTACTCCTTCCCCCTTGCCCCACTGTGCACAGCCTGCTGATAAGCAAACAGACACAAACCCATAGTTGCTAGCAGGAATAATTTTCAAACTGAAAATACAAGTTTCCTCCATAACAGTAGTATTTGCCTGTATGTTAGAGTCAGAAGATTATGATCAAAACTAACACCAGAATTTGTGCTCAGATCATTGCTGTTTGACCCAAATTAATCCTAATACAGTAATTTATCTGGACACCGATAGAAAAATCAGTCAGTTCATGCCTGGCTTCACCAATTAAAAAGAAGCATGAGGGGACAGGCAAAATATTGTTTCAGGCTTTTATTCAGCAAGATATTTCAGCACAATTTTCAGCCTTAATTTACTTTCGTTGTACTGAAATACTTTGCTGAAATGAAGCTTGAAAGAACTTTTCTTTTTCCACTTCAGTTTTAATCAGATCAGCCTGAAAGTACACACAGAAGACATGATAGCCCCTTTTGAACTGTGAGCACCCTGACTCCTGTCTGAATGGCTGTAAAGTCAGCCTCTCTCCTCAGCAAGGCAAGTTTCAGCTTCTGAAATTTGAATAACTTTTTACTTTTTGAGAAGCCCTTCAGCAGTAAAACAAACTACAGAGAAACCTTCGAGCCTTTATAAGGTGGTTTGGAAGTAGAGACTAATTTTTGAAGCTATTAAATAATTTTAATACATTATCAATTAATTTTTAAACTTCTGTTAATGTAATTTATTTTTTTTAATTAAATAAATAATTATATTTTAATCTCCTGGACTGAGACATTTAGAATTTCTAATGCAGAGATCTCCCCTGTCTGTTACAGACTAACATATTTTATCCTGTCTTAGCAGTGAGAAAATGACTCACTCTTTAAGAAATTTTCTAATTAAAAAAAAAAAATCTAAGAAAATCCTTATTTTCCACATCACATCAACACAATTATCAGTTATTGTCCTTCGTAGAATCTTTTAAATTATGCTTACAACTAAAAGAGTGTAGCAACTTAACCTTCAGACCCCTCAAATGGAGCTTTTTTCCTCCACAAAACCAAGCCAAACCCAAACCTAGTTTTGCAAGGAATGAGTCACACTTCAGGTTTTATCCGGTGCTTTCTACAGTGCAGTCTGAGAAAAGTCAAGCCTGTAAAATTCTCACAAAGCAAGTCACAATGTGGCCTCCCCTCTCTGGTGAAAGCAGAGCTGCAGCTCCTTAGCAGTGGAGCACCAGTGACAGTCAGTGACTCCTGAGGGTGAGTTAGACAGCTCAGACACCCGTTCCTCTGTGCTACTGATGATTCCAGGCAGGAGATTTTTTGTGATAAACACTGTAGTTACAACTCAGTTTCTAGACTTGTTTTCTCTGACTTTAATTCATGGTGCCATGGTTTGCCACACTGCCATGTCAACAGCTACAGTTCATGAAGGAGATCTGCCCGATGGTTTGCATTGCTTGTGTCCCTCTTCTGGTTACTCATCAGATTTTACAGAAAACTGAGTGGATAACATCTTCACCCATCAGTTCTTCTCTAACACATCCCCTTTAGCTAAAGCCTGCAACCTCTTCACCTGTCTTGTGTTGTCTTATCCTACCAGTACAGTGGCATCAACAGCTTCATGGTAACTACCTGAGCACATCCCCACAGCACATTAGGAGAACGCCAGGCAACGTGGAGCAGAATGGGCAAGAGTATGTCATGGCACTTGCCTGTCCTTTCACTGCTCCCCCATGAAACTCTGTTAGACACATGTGGACAGAAGAGCTTTTCTGTCACCATAGATGTCCCATTATACCAGAACAGAGAACACAAAACTTTCAGGCCATATTTTGATACACTGAGCACTGTGCTAGAAAGATGCCAAGAACAAGGGGCTTACATTTTAGTATTTTCTAAGCTGACAATAAAGAGACCAAAGATTAAACCCGTGGTGCTCTCAGCAGACGTGTCGTTGTGCAGGAGGGCAGCTGCAGCAGCCTGCCACTGACAGCCGACAGCTTCAGGAGAGCAGGTCTGCTACAACACCCACAGAGCAGCCAGGAGCTGACTCAGGAGCAGCCAAGGGTAGCTCTCTGCCCTCACTCAGCTAAACAGAGATGGACTGAAGGATTCCAATTTTAAAGCCACTGGACCAGTCATAGGAGTTCAGATTTTCAGTGTCAGGGGATGTGGTCACAGAAGTGCAGGGTTTACTTTGACTGTACAAGAGGCTTTCTTTTTTGCTTTTTGTCCAAATATTGGAAGACAAATTTTATGCAAAATTTCCAAAAGTTATAACTTCACACAAATTAGTACATTATTTTACTTTAGTAAGAGCCACGTTTTCAGACTCCAGCTCCCACCTTCCCGGAACACCAGAGTGACAGACAGTGGCTGAGGGCCCACAGATAACGTGCAAAGCAGAACCCTGGCTCCTGGCACAAACCAAGGTTGCATCATGTGGAGCTGAGAGCTGCAGACCAGAGAATGCACTGTCAAGAAATCTCTCTTGGAGAGTAGCTTTGAAGTACTTCATTTAAAAGAAAGCCAAGAAAAGTTGATTAAAGGGGAATGTGGTTTTAACAAAGAGATTATTTTTTGCTCCCATACTACTTGTGCGTAAGAGAGGCACCTGAAAGTCCCTGGAGAAAGAGACATGCAAAGTGCACTTCAACATGAGGATTGGGCTTTCCAAGCAACTGGCATTCAACTGTACTCTCCACAAAGCTCGAGCAAATGGGCTTTTTGGCAAAAGAGTCATTGCTTTAATGCATCAGCCACCTGTCCAAGCTTTATCAGACAGTTACAAGAAAAAATCCCAACATTTCAAAGTGGAAAGTTATCCCTAATGCCCACAGAGTTATCCAGCCCTTTTGGATAGGAGAGTTTCTCAGCACAAATCCATAACAAAAGTGGTTCTGGCCCAGGTGCTACAGAAGGATGTTAACTACTTGTTCTTCCCACACTGGGACCTTGGCTCCCACCAGTGCTTGTTAACACTCACACTGGTGGTTTCAGATTTGCAGGCAATCGTTGTGGTACTAGAAACATGACAGCTCTAAAGTAGGATGAAGAATTTTTCTAGATAGCAACAAAGGAGAACAATCCTAACCTCCTAATCCTCCTTGTTCAAAAGCTGAAAGGAATATGTCTAAATCTCCGTGTGAGGAGCTAGAAGCCAAGTTGGGAAAATGTTGCAACTTACTGCCTTGTGGTTATTGTGCCCATAAGCAACCCAGAGGAGAATTACCAAACAACATGGCTGTCTTCTTATCCCATTCCCTTTCATGGCGATGGGGGAGAGAGAGAGAATTGTGTTGCACAAATCATAAGTGGAAACTTATGCTTTCCCACTGTAGAGCACTGGCCAAATACCACCACAAAGGAGGACAGGAAGAAAGGAGGAATAAGAAAATCATAAAAGCTCTGCCCGTCTTAAATTATGGCAGATTAAAAATGCAACTGAAGGTTATTGCATATTAAAAATATCATTATTGGATTGCTTTTCTCTGAGACTGCAGAATCTTAAACAAGCCAGAGATGTAGAAAAAGATTTTTTTCTTAGGCAGAGTCTTCTGCACGACACGTTTTCCTACTGTCCACGTACAACTCCTCTGTTGGCATCAAGCACCCCATAATCTAAATGCCAGAGAAACGTAATCCAAGTGGTACAAAACATCAGTATCTCTTGAGAGGGGGAATAAAGTGCAAAATTTATCTCAAAAATCTTGAGAGACAGCTCTTCTAGTTACCTTAAACCACAAATTTCACATCACACTTAACACTTCAATTCTAGCATTTAGATTGTAAGAGAAGGTATCTTGCAGGACTGGAATACATACAAACATCTTGCTCAAAGAAGATTATTTGGCTATATTTGGTAGGAAAGAAACAATATCAAGAAATTGCAGCTACATCAAGCCAAATATTCATATAATTTACAGAAAGTCTAAGGTTTTAAAAAGTATGTATGTTTCTTCTCAGTGATGCTTCATAGTGAAAGCAGACTGAGAAAAAACAAAGCCTTACAAAAGGAAAGTAAGTGCAGGGTAGGTAACATCGACTCAGATTCTAGAGGATGCATCTTTTATAAAAGATGAAGGGACCTGCAAGCTGTTGTCCCGTCGGTAAAGCAGGGGTGGTCAGTGGGTTCTAAGTCACTCCTTAACAGGGGCTGATCTGGCTCTCACTGGAAGCAATGGCAACTCTCATGTTACTTGCATGAGAAATGGATGGGTTTGCTGTAGAATAAATTCTGCCTAATAGGCACAATTACATATTGGAAGGGGTTCTAATACAAGGGCTCATTCCTTCTGCTGCAGAAATTAGTGGAAGAAATTACCCGACTTATGTTCAGCATGTCAGACCAGACAAGCACAATAATTGTGACAGTATTAAGAAAGCACTTCAAGATCTTTGAATAAAGAAATACCAGAAGAAATGTCAGCCATCCATACTTCTCCTGGGTTGAGACAGAAGATCTGGGAGCTATTACCCATTCCAGAGGTATAGTAGCTTGCATCTCTGACCATCTCCTTCAATGCACAGCTGATAACTAAAAAAAGTTTTCCCTGACACAAAGAATTGGGCTTCTAGGTCAGTATAAGGCTGTGCCAGATGTGACCAAGAGAAAATAGTTCTGCCTCCTCTAGCCTGTGCTCAGAAACTGTACAGATCAGTTAGAGACTGGTAACAGTAAATTCCCTCCAGAAAGTTGATTTCTGGCATGTGTTTGCTGTCAAATTTCCCTCACCTTTTTAGGAAGGAGGTTTCTGTGACAGGGGAGAGTAAAGGAAATCCTTAATACTGGAAAAGCTCCCTGTCTGCTTTCTGAGCATGCTTTCTTCTTTGTCCCAACACACACTTTTTAACCTTTTAACCTGCAGGCTGGCAGATTTTACAAGTATTGCAATACAACAGACTAGTGGAAAGGAGCATTCCCAGGCAGCAGGTGAGCCTGGTCAGGCCTATTATTGCCATGATTAGTTTGAAAGAATTTTATCTTATCTTTGTTCTTAAAAAATAAACGGGGAGAGAGGGAATGAGCTTTTACTTTAGTAATCTGCTCAAAAGTTTAGCTGCTCTTGCTTTTCCTCTTGACCAGGGCTAAGGAACAATAGTTTAGTCTCAGTACTAAAACATTGTCACTTAGCTCCTATTTAAACTTGCACATTTCAACTTGAGCCACAAGATCGTGCTATGATTTTGTCTGCTAGATTAAAGGATCTCTAATGCTGCTTTTCTAGATAGGCACTGAGAGCTGTGGACCAGGCTGGCTCTCAGGTGCTAACTGTGCTGCTTTGAGCACGGCCTCACGCCCCCCAGACCAGCAGATTAACCAGGAGAGTGCCAGCGCTCCCCGAACACCCCAGCACAGCATGGGCAGCCCTCTGCTCTCTGCCCACCAGATCAGGGAAATGCCACTGTCTGCTCTGACAGCCTGTGCCCGTGGACACAAGCACACTCTGCTCCCCTTCTGCTGCACATGCCTGGGAGACGACTTCCCCAGGATTTACATATTCATTCTTCTGCCCTGTATTAGTCAGTGCTTCTGTCTGGAGCCCATCACCTTTGGTCAGGACTTCCTACGGTTGTGCTGGAAGACAAATTCCTCCTGGCAGTCCAAAATACTTTGGGAAGGGTTATGGAGGGTTTTGTCCTTAAGAGGTTAAAATCTTCCTCCCTCATAGGTGCCTAGCTTCTGCTTGCAACAGCACCTCTTGACTTCCTGGGGCAAGCACTGCAGAGGAGGGTTTCAGGAGGTTGCAACACACCAGGTATTGGCCCAGGTGTGCTGGCAGAGAAACATGGAGGGGAAAAAAAAGCTCTCCTTGAGAAGACAACATCATCTATGGCCATCCCTAAGGGAGGAAGACACTGATGTGCAAGAGTTTTGGCTGCACTGAAGTTCACTGTCACCCAGCATTACCCCAGCCTCTTTCCCTCAGGTCTCCCTTGCACACAGGTAAAAACTCGTGGGTTTATTCACAAATTCACAATGTCTCACGGGATACTGTAAATTCAACTGCCTCACATCTAAGGATTGTGCATGATAGAAACTTTTCAGTGGCAACACCACCCTTAAGTGTGCCCATCCCAATGCTCCTGCCCACATCCAGCCCCAGCCCCCTGCTCTGTCCCTCTCCCAGCACAGGAGTTCCTGGTGTCATCTGGCCAAGGGGCTCATCTGGCTTGAGGAAACTCTGCAAAATTAGTAATTCCTACTGGAATTCCTATTGGACTGGCACAACCTCTGGGTGAGGAAGAGCATGGCACAGGGCAGAAGCAAACAAGGGGATCAGGAAGGGGACTTGCTGTGCTGTCACTGAGAGAAACTCCTGGCCCACCCTCACTTTGGGGTGCATTTCCAAGTTCATCTACATGATGAGCATAAAACCCATTGCTGTGAACAGAGATTTCTTTTTCTTGAGGCCCATGCTCCTGTTTCACTGGAAGTAGCTGAAATATCTCATATAAATACAGAATCCACAATTAAAAGTTATTTTGTCTTTTACAAGAGCAGGGACTCTACAGAAGCCTTTAGCAGCCCCTAAAGCTTCAGAAAGGAATATTCTAGGATTTAGATGCACAGCAAAACACAAGCCTCATCCAAACACTCCCACCAACTCCAGTCGGTATTGGACCAGATCCACATGTGAAATGTAAGCAAAATACACTCAGAGTCCTTCACAATATAGTGGATTACAGCAAGAGTGGTTTTTATTTATAAAAAATGGGGTTATAAGAAAAGGACATTGAGATGCCCAAGGCATCCCTCTCCAGCCATTCAGGGGAAAAGGCAGAGACTGCTGTCACACGTGGGTACATCAACTTCTCAGCAAACATGTCCACAAATTTGTTTCCCCAGCATAAAACTAAAACAAGCAGAAAAATGTTTTTCTTCCTGTGTTTGCTTTCTATTTATTTTCTGTTGCTACCTTTGTGCCTGCAGCAACACTGAAGTTCCCTGAGCCCCAGAACCCACTGAATTTGCATCTGCTGCCCAACCTTTCAAACCCCTGAGGGCTGCACAAGAGCAGCTCTCCCTTTGCAGCTGGCAGCCATGGGAGGTTTCAGAGCTGGGGTGAACAGGCAGAATGCTGAGAACATAAATAGGGGCTCCCAGCTGGGATGGGGATTGTAACTGGGATGGGATATACTATTCCAGTTGTGCTTTCAGCAGATGTTTAAGGAACTGGAGCTTATGCTACCTCTTTAGGAATTGTTACTATTATTATTCTTCTATGTTTCTCTGCTGTCTATTTCCCTGTTGTTTTCTTGACCATTCATGGAAAGCAAAATACTAAAAGGTCACTGGAAGATCCAAATTCATTTTTGAAGGTGAGCAGATATCCACAGGTATTTATTCATCCAATTTCAAGCAGAAAAAACATATAAGCAACTTATTGGGGGGAAAAAAAAAAATCTCAAACCTAACCACATACCTATCCAAGGCAACCTCACAGCCCTGTCATTCAAACTGCACTATTGTTTCCTCCTTGCTGGTAGCATCCCTTTGTGTTGAGAAATGGCAGCCTCTCCTGCACAAAGATCAAGGACTATAAATTTTCACATTCTAGGCACTGTAAGAACCATAAATAACAACTTATTGAATGAATCTCGCTTCACCAGGCATGACTTTCCCAAACTTGTATAATGTGTGAAATCATTTATTGCTTGGAAAGCTGTTAAACAGGCAGCCACAAAAGCCCATTGCATCTCATTGTTTGAAGCCTAAACCTCAATGTCATTTATTTCTAAGTTATTTTTTGGGTACATGCAGAAATCAAACCCTTGTAAAATCTTTTTAATTTCCTGCTCTTGTTCTTTGGGCCCACAGACTGGACCTGTAAGATAATTCACTTCTTTTTTTTTCCTTCCACATTACTGGTAGACTCCTTCAGTTTCAGCAGTGATGCCCATAAACAAAATCCAGGTCAGTCAAGGCAAAGGTTCCAAGACAGACAGTTATTAGCTCAAAGCCAGAGTGTTTCATTTTAGACTTCATCCCCATTTAAACTATTAAAACCTCTGTAAGTATTGAATTTAAATCCACTGTCACTTTTCTCCAGGCCTTTATCAAAGGACTCATTATTAGTTTCTATTTTACTGTACCTCCTAGATCCCCATGCAGAGAGGGGCCACACTCTACCAAGTAGAGGTGACCACACACACAGAGCAAGAAGCAGTCTCCCTCCTGGAGCATTCAGGATCCCAGGCAGATCAGACAAAAGATAAAAAAGAGGAACTATGTGTCCAGAGTGTGTCATACAGCAGGCCGGAAGGTTCAGAAGGAGAGTTCAGGGTTTACAAGTCTTAATCTGTAAACTCTATGGGGCCTTATCTACCACATCAGACTTTGTCATACTCCTTTCAAATAAAACAAAGTACACGTATATAATAAAGGGTACATGTGGATATAATAAAGTATAGGAGTGTAAGCCTTTCTGTAAGAAAGGTTCTGTCCCTTCTTACAGGAGCAACCATAAAGCCTCATAAGCCTCTTGGACCCACCTGAATCCTCTCCCTTCTCAAAGTACAGGCTAATGGCCCCCAGCCCAACGGCTCCTTCTCACAGCAGAAATTAGAGCTTCTGCAGGAGAGTGCAATGTTTAGATATGTGTTTATCAAAGGGCATCTTTATAATTTCTGGTTCCTCTTGGAACTGTGGTGACTGTTAGCTTCCAGCCAGGCTTCCAATGTGTGTAAATGATTAAGTCCTGGGTTACCATGAGCCCTCAGCATGACTATTTCCTAAGCCAAGCTGAGGCAGTCAAAGCAGGTTTACGTGTTGCTTGTTTTTTCTGAAGAGTGCCCAGAAGTGTTATATGGCACTGGCTACACCAGCTGTCCCAGGGGAACACTCCAGGGGATGGCTGGAGCAGCAAGCCATGCCCACAGTACAGTACTGCACCCACAATCAAAGCTTGGGGGAATTCAGCAACTCCAAAGCAGAGCAACAGTTGGCAGCAGCACAGCACACCCCTCATTTTCACTGTACCATTTCTGTGATTTTCCACTCAAATATTTGTGCCATTTAAAGGAAAGCAGACCTGTGTCATTCTGAGTTACAGTCAGACTTGTGTGTGCCACTAATTCTGCTAAATGAATGGTAAAATAGAAACAGGCAGGGCAGTGTGATTTAGCATGCTATAGAAAGAGTCAGAAGGAGCACATCAACAACATTTTGAAAAGCTACTTGCCCCAGTACTCCTGGTGTGAGTCACATATCTACTATAGTACTGCAGAAACCCTGGAGTAGCTACACAGTTCTCATCAGGAGTTTATGTGAAATTAAGTCATCCCAAATGGTAGTTCAAACAAAGGGTTACTGACAAGGGAAAGAATGAAATAAAATGTTCTGTTGTTCTAGACAACACAAAAGACTGCTAAGGAAGTAACTTTATAACCTGAGAAGGGTCTGCAGCTTTAAGAAACTCTCCCCTAAAGGTTGTAAAGCTTTTACTATGCAAAGTATTCTTGCTATTATATACACTGGCGGCCACTAAGTGCTGCTATTATTTCTGGCAGTCATTCAGAGAAGGTCGGGGCTGATAAAGTGTTTAACAGAGTTTGTTTGGGTAGATCCATCTGTGTTTTTAACCACCCATACAGTCTTTTGTGTTCTTTTAAAAGACACTGGATGTTCCTGAGTCTACTAAATTACAGTCTTTTTGCCATCTTTTATTATTTATCATGCCAGAGCAACTGACATCTTCTTTACAACATCCACACTTTTCTATATGGATTACACAAGCCTCTAAAAAAGGAATGATTCTTTGCTGCAGGGCAGGGGTACAGCCTTCACAGAGCTCCCATTTCCTTGGTACAGGCCATATAGAGTTGTGACCTGTTGCTCTCACTCCTTACACCTTAGGGTGAGTTTATGCTTCAGAAGAGCCAAGGATGGGAGATTGCAGTCAAAGGGCAGGGAAGTAAGAGGTGTAGCAAGATGATCCAAGATGGACCTTCGGAAACTAAATGTTTTCAGGTCAGGTGAGCACCAGAGAAAATATCCTAACTACTTGGGACATACCACAATAGCATTCTTAACCCTCCCACTGGGTGGGTTTGGTAGTGCAGGATTTGAAACCTAGCCGCATTATAAACTCTCTGCACTGCATGGAACCAACCAGGTGAACTCTCAGCTCTCTTTCCTCCCTGCCTGGCTGCACTGCATGGCCACAGGGTGAAGCATCCCAGTGACAATCTCTGCTACTGTTTATGAGTACTCTGTCCAAAACCTGAAATGAAATATTGCTGCTAGAACTCAAATGCTTCAAAATGCTGTGCAAACATTTGTTGCCTATGAAGCAGGTGAATACTGGAATCACCATTTTACAGACAGGAAAGTAAGATAGACCAATGGGCTTATGGCTAGTGACTGCTAGAGAATGTGTGCCCCATCTTATGCAAATATCTTCCACTGATGTAAAAATTATTTACATGCTACAGTGAAACAATCCTCACATCTGACAACTGTTCTGGAGATTTCATAAAGCTTTTTGTATCCAGAGATAGTACTGTCCTGAAGGCAGTTCATGTCCCTTTGCCACTTACCTGAGCTTATCTGCCACAAAAATCACACGCCGCTCCAGCAGGAGAGAAGCAAAGATCCTGATGATCTGACGGACGCTGAGGCACTTGAACAGGCATTCAAAGTCCACGTGTTCCAGGCGTGAGTCCATGGGCCGCCGCAGCTCAATGACCTGAACACGTCCAACAAACATCAGTCAGCATCACCAGTCAGGGCTGACAGTGCCAGGGCCACCCAGCACTGCTCCACGCTTTCCTGCTGCGAAGGCAGAGAACAGACCCCCATGCTCTTTTGCCAACTGAGGCTGCAAGCACAGCACTCCAGAAAAATGGAGCATTACACAGTTCACTATCAAGTCATTCTTCTTCCCAGAATACAGTTGTGCACATTAAATCTGCTGTCATTTCCAAGGGAAGCATAACTCTGCTTTCTAAACACGATGTCACAGATGTAAAGCTTGGCTGAATCAACACTATGAAGCAAGTAACAAACTGGAAACACTGGAACCAGAAGCTTACAGGATTAAAACAGCCATAAAGACAAGGTAAATTTGGTTATAAACGTGGCTAGCAATTCAAATTCACACCTAGATAGAAGCCAGGGACTGAACTTAAAGGCCAGGCAAAATTCAAAGCATTTACTTCATTTTCACTCTTCTATGATACATAATTCACTAGATAATGTTTCAAACCTGTTTTTGCTGTAAAGATATGTACATATATATACTTAACTGGGGAGTCAGGACAAGGTCTTAGATGGTGACTTGTGACATCCCTCTAAAGTCTAATTTTCATACTTCATCCATGACCTCGGGCCCTCTCCTTCCTTTTCTCAAATGCCTTTTGCTTGATTCCTTTATTATATCTTCCTTTTACTCTGCAATTGACATGCTCACATGTGGAACTTGAAGGTGGAGGACAGAAAAAAGAAGAGGGAAAAAATAACATGAAGAAGAGAGTAACAGGGAGAAAAATATGAAGCGCAAGACAGCGAATTATGAACTACTGAGGAGTTTGAGGAAACAGAAGAGAAAGGGAAAAAGTTGGCCAACTCGAAGCTGTGTTGAAATCTCTAAAGAAATATTAACAGAAACATATATACACCTCCTTTCCAAGTCCAAAGATCGCCATCACTTTAGACCACTTTCCTGTTTTCATGCACATGACACCACACTCCATGAGCATACTGTATTTGGTTGAAACTGGAGTAGCCCTTACAAAATTTCTCACAAACACACTGTTTTAAGCATATGATCAAGACCACAGCAAACCAACCAGTTTATAGCAGTTTAGTTGTAATATTGCTTGTGATCAGTAACACAGGACTGTAAAAAGAAAGTCACTATTAGAACAGTATTTCTGTACAGAAACGTTTTTTTTTAAAGCCTGAAATACACAGTACTGCAGCATTAGATACTCTTCACTCAGCTGTAGCCCCAACCAGCAGTAAGAATCAAATTGCAGGGACATGGTGTACCATGAATATGTCCTCAGGAGACACTGCCTGTCTACCTCTTCCTCACATTCAGCAAAGGTGCCCACTTCCTTTCCTTAGCATTGGGATTGCAAGCACAAATCATGTTTATGTGCCAAATCTCGAGGAGCTGGTTTTACTGCACAACTTCCAACGTTCAAATCTTGCTGCAGGGTAGGATGCAATGCAAGTTACAGCAGCTTTTACAAATGCCATGGATGTTTTCTGTTGCCTGGCAAAGCCTTCAGTCTGCTCATCACAAAGAAACATACAGTCTGCTTCCCACTTAATCATCATCTTTGTTTAGGCCAGAAAAGCCACAATGGAAGGACAAGATTCTGTTCCTAATTAAGCCAGTGCATTCCATTTAAATAACGAGTTTGTTCTAGCATAAGAGAGAGCAGAGCTCAGTCAGAAGAGCTGTTTGTTTGTTTGGAATTATCTCAATGTTTTTATCTGGGAGAGTTCAGAAGCTGGAGCAGAGGATAGAGAAGTTGCAGATGGGTGGTTCCCAGATACAATCACATCAAAAAAGTATCATCAGATCTTATCACTGTTACACCAATCAGCTTTTCAGTTTTCTTTTGCTTCTCAACAGGAAAATGTTTGTGACTTAAACATGCCTTGCAAGTCACTTATACAAGGAACCCTTTACAGTTCAGACCAAGTGACATTACAGGCACATTCCACTGAAGTCAGTGACATTACTCTTGGAGAAAATATGGTTCAATGTAAAAATAGTAGTAGCACTGAAAGTTAACCTTAAGGAATGTAAAATAACCCTAGAGTAGAATTTTTTTTCCTGCTTTCACTAACTGGGCCGAATTCTATTCCTATCTGCAGTAATGCATTTCCTCTACATCCTTTCCTTTACATCCTGAGTGAAGCTATATGCTGACATAAGCACATGCAGAGAGCAGAATTTGACACAGCCAATGGCTAGCAGGCCTCAGGTTACAAAAAACTTTTAAACAAGGCACCAATATTGCCATTTTCCAGTGAGACATTTGTTGTATACTGCTAGGCTTCTAGCTACTCGAGTCAGTAATAAAAGGAAATGAAATCTATTCTATGTCTGTGCGCACACACATAAAAAAACCTTTTATGACAGGCTTTTCCAAATACAGACTTTCTTTCAGGGCCAATTAAAGGGTATTTAATGCCAAAAAAAGAGCCACTTAAATGCTGCTAGTCACTCCTCCTACCAAGGCCAGGACCAGCACTAATGAGGTTTGCAATAACAACCAGCTGCCGAACTGTTCCAGCACAGCCAGCATGGGAAACTTACACTTGCTTGTTATCAGTTGTGATAAAGCCCAGCAACACTGTAGTCTGTTAACTACCCCAGGCCAGGCACACTAGGACATTTGTGGTGTTTGTCTTGTTTTGTAAAATACAACTTATTAATAAATGTCATATAGCATAACACATAACATACATAACATAACAATAAGCTGGCCACAACACTGGTACAGCTCCTCCTCTTCTCATTTTGAGGGTGTGCTGCCTCATGTGCCTTACAGTACCCATATGTCTCCTGTTTTTCTTTTGCTGTATGATACTTGGGGGTGGGGGGGAGTCTTTGACTTCTAATGTTTGCAGTTGCTTTTTACCTCGTTTCCAGCTCCAGGCAGAAAGGTTTTGACTTTGATTGTCTTTCCAGGTGCAGGAAAAGGAGATTCCATCAGGCTCCTCATAAATGGATAAACCAAGGCAGAAGATATTCCCCTTCTCCTTTCAACCTCATCCAGGATCTGACCCATTAGTAGGACATAAGAGACAAAAAGACAGAACATGTGACCACCACATACCCTTTTGAAGCATCTTTTGACCCACATATGCCTAAACACATGGCAGATCTAAGTTTAATTCTCCTCTGTCATGCATTTCTTCACTATGATTAAAGCCACGGGATTTGATAATACCCTGAAAATTAAATGTTTTCCAGTTACAAACTGTAGCCTGTTTATGAATGCAGTTAACAGAGACAAGGTAAGAACAGCAAATCTAGAAAGGAGAAAGAAGATTTAGCATGGCAAAAGGGATTTATCTTGTTGGGATTTCACCTGAACAACAGGGTGTGCTGAAGGAGAGAAAGATCAAGACAAATTCTGTGATCAGAGGCCAGGTCAGCATCATGTCTCAGTGGTACGTCTTGAAACTTCTGTTACAGAGAAACACTTCCTTCTGGACCTGGGCATCTCTTCCATCTCAACCGAGAGGGCAGGAAGAAGCCAGACCAGCACGAAAAGCAACACTGCCACACTATGATACCAGCAGAGGTCCATCAGGAAAGGGATCTTGGAAGAGTCCTGGCTGTGGTGGCAGCAGTCACGCTGAAGCCTGTGCAGAGCTGGAGCCTCAGGAAGCATGCCTGGCTGCGGATGCTGGGTTCCTGCATTAAGGTTATTTGTGTTTGACATGATGCAGAGCAGGCAATCTAGTTTTGAAGTAAGCAGATGGAACTTCTTACAGATAGAGAGAACTATTATTTTCTTCTCTCTTTGGTCACATTGGCCAACATAAATTAGATCACTGCTAAGTTTTCCCACATTAGACAGACCATATAGTTGATAAGCCTAAAGAAGAGGAGAAAGCAAGCTTCAAAGCAGTTAGTGGTTTGACCCAAAGGGGTGATCTTTTAACCATCACTCAAAAGCAAAAGGCCATACAAGAGTTAGTGGGTCTGAGCCAGGCATTTTCCTTTGTTTTACTTGGAAATGCTTTTTACTGAAACAGAACATTAGAAGATATTTAAGCACAAGCTGGTGACTTTCAACAATAGCTAGTGACACTGAATGCCAAGAGGGGCATCTAATGGTGCATAGTTTCCCCTTTTTCCTTGCACCATAGTAAAGACCTAACCAAAGCAAAGCTACCCCTATATGCATAGCTTACATTCCACTCCACAGGAATGTCAGAAAACCATAAATGAAGACACTAATTTCATTCTTGATGTAATTTGCAACACAAAAACTACTCCCACCAAACAAAACCAACTGCCCAAATGGGAAGTAGCAATGAACCAAGGCCTCGTTCCAGGTCCCTTAGTGCTCCGGCACACCGCCAGCAAGCAGTTGTTATGGGCCCAACGCTTATCTCCTCTTCTGCAGCCACTATTTGATGCTTTATGTTTCTGGAGTTGGGGGCCACGTGTGTGTCATATCCCTGTCCCAACAACCTTCACAACATAAGTAAAAAGGAACATTTCAACTCGATAAAAGTTAATCAGAGATCTCAGGAGATAAAATGGTCAAAAACATCTGTTGAAAGCATGACCAAATGAACTGGCTGGAAGTAAAGCTATCTGTGGTTCTGAAGCCTGTCTTAGCAGTAAGTATTACAACAGTGAGCATAAAAAGCTTTGAGGAAGAAGAAAATAATGCAGGCTGTCAGATACAGGATGAAAATAATTTTAAAACAGAGGACTCCTGCTTTTCTGATAAATAATATCCAAGGTTTAATGTCTTGTGGTATTTCATCACTCACATTTTCCTGTACAGACAACTGTTCCTTGTTTTGACTAATTCAGCAAAGTGCACCATCATGATTTTCTCCACTCTTTCACTGCATTTATCAATTAGGATAGCTCAGGCTCCTCTTACTAGGCTGGAAAAAGAGACTGTCTCAGTTTTCAAAAACTTCTGTCTCTAGCCATACCACATCTGTCTTCAAAACCAAGAGCGATGCTTAGGCTCAAACTCTCCCTCCTTCCTTTAACAGCTGTTTTGTCCAAACTCTTTCCAAACGCGGTGCTTGGAGCATGTGCCAAAGAGCTGTGCTAAATCCAGCCCAGAGCCAGAGCCAGCCCCACATGCTGCCAAGTACCCTGCTCCCACTCCAGCACTGGTACCAGCAGGGGGTGACCAGCCCCGTGGAGACAGCACCGCGGTGGCCAAACTCCAGTGCTGAGGGGGTTCTTTAGTGGATTCTTTTAGTGGATTTAGAGGGTTCTTTAGTGGAAAATCCAGCCCCTCCATGACCACAGGAGTTGAAAAAGAGCACCAGTGTGTAACTGTCCCATTCAGGGCCCCATATGCCACTGAGTGGGAGCCTTCCTTCCTGCACAGATCATGGGGCCAGGGCCTGCCTGCCACAATGCCTGGGAACAGCCCCTGCTGAAACCTGTGCACTTACACTCACCCATCAGCTTTGGCTGGATGATCAGACACTTTTTTTCCACGTTACAGACTGAACTGGGAAAGCAGTTTATTTGCAGTTTTGGTGCAATGACCTTCTTTGTCTGACTTTATTCCTCAGTTGCAGTGATGCTTGGTTGTAAGGAAGATACTTAATTCCCTCCCCCCCTTTTCTCCCCCTTTCCCAAGTTTTCATTTGAAAATTAGCACACTGTCAAATTTAGATGAAAACATGAAAGCAAACAAAGAGCCTCAGGACAACTCTGTGTCCCATGATTTTGGTGAGCTGTGTTATGCTCACAGAACAACGCATTCTGTTTTACAGATATCTGTGTTCAGATACATATTATGTTTAAGAGACAACCTTGATTTCAGAACATTATGAAAGATATCAGAAGCAGAATTGCAACTAACTACTGCAGCCCAATTGTTTTTCTTCACACCAGATCTGTGTTAAAGTTTTATCTGGAAAAGCTTGAAACCTGCTTTGAGATAACATTTTGCATGATTATTAGATCATGTGAAAAATACAAAAGCTATGATCTTTTATTAGCGTCAGTTATTTATGTGTTCTTTTCAACTTTATTCCTATACGAATGAACAAGAAAAACCTCTGTAAGTTCTCTGAGATTTCTCATATCTGAAGTGAAAATCTCTGGCAAATTAAAACATTTCTATGAACACTGTATCAAAACTGGAAAAGAGGAAGGCAGCCATTTGACATTAGACATGTTGTTCTCCACACATCACCAGCAAATCCTATACAATACTCTGAGGTGCTCACTAGATTTTGCAGGACATGCTCTTAGGAGGCCCTAAATGTGGCTAGAGAGATATTTCAAATGTTAATCAACCAGAACTGTTATTAATAATTAATTTTAATAAATAACCCTTTGCTTTACAAAAGAAGAATGCTTGGGGCTTGGGAGTTAACTGTTTGTATGGCTATTCAATCCCTTTCAATTGTTCAGCTGCAATGCCCTACTCATTGTCTCAAAACTCATGTGTCAAGGAATGTATTGCCTAGGTAAACCACATCAGCATACAATGCAGCTTCGGATCCATTAATGTGGATGCCAATTAAAAGTTTATGCACGCTTTCCTAGCCTGCTAGGATAAGAAAGCATGCCAGCAGAGTTAAGCATCAGAGTTCACTTTCACCATTCCACATGATATCGGAGTAAAAGTGGTACTGGCCCATCATTCAAAACGTGGATGCCAAGAACTACAGCTCAGCACAGAAAGGCTTTAGAAAACAATGGAAAAAACTTCAGTCAGCCAGATCATACAGACACCCAGATGTTTTTTTAATCAAGTTCTGCCTCAGTCACAGAAGTAATAAGACATTCTTTGATGAACCAAATAATAGTGATGGAATATCCAAAACAGCAACTGCAAAATACTCTCCCATCAGAGGAAGAAATTCTTCTTGTCTGGTTCATCACTGCAGATGCATCTCAGTAAACAATAAAATTAAAACACAATATTGGGAAAAAAAAAAATTCTTACCTTGGAAAATAAGTCAAAGCACCCCAGCCGGCTAATGACACAATAAACTTCAGGTAGGCGTGGGCCTTTTCCACTTGGCTGATAACAGTAAAAAGGAGATTGAAATCACATATTGACCTGGAGTTTTAAGGAAATTCACTTCTTTCTCTGTTCACACAGTTGGCCATCATGTGACATCTTTCACTATGTTTTTCTCCATCAAAACAGCTACTCTTGGAAAAGCATCATATTTCTTCCGTAAGATGGGAAACTAGATAGTGTAAATAGTGCTTATCCACTTTGGGTATCACAGAGCTTTGGAGCTATATTCCAGTATCATTCCAGTTTGCAGCCATAGAAGCACACTGACCCAGGACTGTACCTCGTGCCTGTGCCATCATTGTCCTCTGCCCCTGCTATGCCACATGGAGTGGGGCCACCCTGGGGCCACACACTGGAAGATGAGAACTACGATGCTGAGGGAGGTTATGAGAGCCTTAGTTCCCCACTCACTCCCCATGATGTTCCGAAAGAGCTGAACTTAGAGAAAGCAAGCTCACACACCTCGACAAAGGCAAGCTGCAGGGGCTAAATCATTAACTTCCTCAGAAGTTTAGTGCATGGGAAATCTACAAACACTTACAATTTAACTTGAACTGTGGCAAGTATGAATCAATGATACCTCACCACCACCATCCCTCACCAAGAAAACCCTATAAAGACCATCCTCTATAACCATCCTACTGAAGGTATCTCCCAGAGAAGCAGGTGGTTTAAACTGGCATGACTGACATGTATTGCCTCACAGGACTCTGCAGCCCTGCCCACGCCACTGCAGGGAAAGGCCCGTCAGCGCTGTGTGCAAAACAAGGGTACAACCACTGCCTGGATTCAACTTCTTTACTGGAAACAAGGTAGAATTAGGCAATGCTGAGCACTTCAGATAAACCAGCCTCACTGGCAAGGTCCTCAGAGCAGAGAGCTGGTCTGCTTGTGTCCTGCATGTGTACGATGCATGCAGACAGCAGTGACATCCATGCGTAGCAGCTTCCCACTGTATTTTTAATAAGCTGTGATGCAGTATTCCAGTTTTGTGTAGTCGCAACTGATTTTCACCACATCAGCAGACACATACTTTCTAGAGGCTGTTATTTTAACAAGGCTGCTTGTTGGCTTCAGACGCAGTCACATGTAGTCCCAAGACACAATGCAAGGGAGCCCTGGCACTGCCTTGTCCAGGAGCTACCGCTGTCGGGGCCGAGAGCAGCTGCAGGTACACCACCAAACCCATGTGCCCCAACAGCAGGAGAAGATAGGGTCTGAAACAACAGGCGAGGCTACCTACTTCCTTCCATCTCATGGAGTCAGCTGTGCTTGTGCCACATGGAGAGAGAAGTGGCTCTGGAAGACTTGGCCTCACTTAGCCTCTTTGCACAGCTCTACGTTATTGATAGGCAGGAGGGACAGGATCATCTCCATTAATAATGACTCTGGGACAAAGAAGCTCAGTCACTGCTTCCATCAGCTTCTGCCCATTTGTACATTTAGCCAAACTGGCTGATTATCTTCTCTGCATCCACATAGAAGGACACTATATTTTCAACTTTGTCCCACCATTAGACTGTTGATACAGTGATTAACTTCCTCACAGTGTGTTTGACACTTACATGCCACACAAATGTCAATCAAGAGGAACTGAGGGGTAGCTGTTCTTTTTAGATTTGAATATTGCAATCTAGACTTGGACAGTCAGCAGGTGCCTGCCTGTTATAATAAAGACCACAAAAAAATACCAAAGCTAAGTGAATACAGATGAGTCTATTTCTGGATCCAAACCTGCTCACCACACGTCACATCTCTGAAAAAGCAGAGCCCTTTTTTGTCCATATTAGGTATAAAACCCTTCTAAAGGCACTGAGTGATTATATCAAGCATGTGGGATTTTGGTTAAAATCATAATGCCGAGGCCATGCCAGGAGCCTTGGATAGCTCCCAACCAAGAGCTGTCTCACTGAGTGCCAGTAAAAACATCACATTCCTGGGCTATCTATAAGACCAGAAACAATA
The DNA here is from genome assembly GCF_000691845.1 of Merops nubicus. Classification (NCBI taxonomy): domain Eukaryota; kingdom Metazoa; phylum Chordata; class Aves; order Coraciiformes; family Meropidae; genus Merops; species Merops nubicus. The sequence goes on along the minus strand of NW_008622586.1, from coordinate 43,169 downwards.
ACTGCTTCGCGCTTACTCAAAGATTCTCCTTTATGAAATATCATTGCTTTCAAATGCCTCAAAGGCTACACATCTCCAAGAGCTAGGATTCTTCCCTCCTTGCACTAATCATATAGAACACCCTTTTCTGTTATTTCAGAGACGTTTTCCTGCAAATAGCAGAGCCTCCCCGATGCATACAAATCATCTGTGAAAGGCAGTAAGCAAAAGCCTCAGGCAGAGCCATTCTGAGGGGCAGGACTTCTCAAATTTCTAACACTGGTAACTCTTCACATAACTTCCCCTTTCAGCCATTAGTTTATACCTCAAAACTGGGACCAAAACACCTGCTCACTGAGCTTTAGTTTGGTTCTTTTCCAGAAAAACATTGTATGGAATATGACACTCTACTCTTCCCTTCTCTGTCTTCTGCTCTTCCTTCACTAGCGGAGACCAGGGCATGGGGTCGGGCCAACGGTACTGGTTTAACCTACTCTCTTCCAGAAAAGAGTGCTTCCAAGTTGCAGGCTGTGCTCTGCAAGGTAGTTACAAAGCCTTGGGGCCATGCCCTCTAAGGCTCACTCTTCCACACGATGAACAGATCCAGTTCAGAGAAGCTGTATGGTAAGGTAGCACAGCTGAGAGGCATTTGAGTGACTGCCTTGATGCACTACACTCTTCCTGGAAGAAGGAGGATAGGGGAGATGATGGTTTTGTTTTGATTTGTTTGCAACTTGTTTTCATGGATCCCAGCATATTTTCAGCCTTAGTCCAGTATTGCAAGTGAGAATGCTAATGCGTTTTGTTGATAACAAGACAGTTTCCCAAGAGGATGAACATTAACTGACAGGAACTTGTCTACAAGATGGAGTAGCTGAGATCTGCATCAGGGATGGTCCACAAGTGGCTCAGACAGTCTTTTTTATAGTGAGTTTAATGTGAAATTTACTTATTAAAGCCCACTCCAAAACCTGCTTTGGCAGGAGAAACAGGAGGTGTTTGCTCAAAAAAATAAGCCTGACATTTTTCTTGTTCAAATCACACCTCCCTACCTATGTGCTTGAAATCTAAGGGAGCCTTTAGAGATCTCCTCCCAGTCTGGCATAGCGCTGAGAGTCTCTCTCACACTGCACGTGCCTGCTTTCAAAGCAAGGTGTGCTGGCCTTGCAGCGTGCACTTGCCAGCCATTCAGACTCATAGCTTCCTAGCTTGACTTTTTTAAATTACTGGGGAAGCTGTGGGGTGTCAGGAAAGCTCCTGGCTCCACACAGCCCTAGAAGTAACTGGGGAATGCTAGTCCCAGCATGTTGACATCAGAGGAACCAAAGCAGCTGGAACCAAACACAGCATTTTTCCTCCTGCACTTCTCTTAGGAAAGGGAGCAAAAATCAGACCTATCAAACAGCAAGAAAGAGAAACATGCCCCACAGTCCTACTTGCCATCTCAAGAAGCAGGAAAGAAACAGACTAGCATCAACCTGAAGACTCCAGAAGGGCTGTGCTCCTTCCTCCCAAAGATGGGACAGGACATTTCACCAGAGATGTCCCAAGTACCTCCCCGGAGAGCACTATTAGGAAAACCAAAGAAGCAGTAAGTGCTGCCCCAAGGCCAGGTGAAAAGGGATCAGCAGAACCGTGCAGCAGCAGCTGAGCTGTCTGAAGCACACGGCCTTCGCAAAGCACAAGCGTCGCTCTGCACGCGCCCGGGCTCCCTTTTAGACCAGAACTGTACATCCTTCTGTTGCAATTAGCTGTAATTAAAGCAACGACCATATAACAGTTTGTACATAAAAATATTTAACTTTAAATGACAATGCAAATTCCATTTTCACATACACCTTGGTAGTGTTTATTCCCTCCAGCAAGAGGGTGAAAAGGACAGTATTTTAGTCCTACCTGGCTCTAGAACCACCTTGATCTTGGAACAATGAAAGATATAGATTCAATCCAAAGCTTGAACAGGGAAACATGGTATTCCTGAATAACCTCCCAGCACTTATCTCCTGCTCAGTTATAGTAGAGCCACGTGCAAGCTGATGGCATGTATAGCTTGAAAGATAGGGGACATGCCTCCCATGAACATTTTTCTACATATACTAGATAAGATTTGGCAGTTTCAAAAAGAGAAAGACATACTCAAAACCCAGCAATGCTCCCTCTTGGGAAGTCTGCTGTTTTGTTGCCAGACAATGACAGACCTACAAATGCAGAGACTGAAAGGTAGGTTTGCAGAAATCAGGTTGTCAGATCAGATCACCACTCTTTTAAGCCTAATGCAATCACATCCTCATGGCCACACAAACTCTCGTCTCACCAGCAAGCCAACACATCCAAAACTAGAGATGCTCCTTAAGGTGTCAGGAATCAGAACAATTCAAATGTTGGGAGTCCAGAATTAATGTCAGTGACAAACCAGCTTCTGTGTCAGCCCTTGATTCCTCGTTAGGGCCAATCCAAATTCAGGCCATGGGAAAACTGTGGGTGTTTTAAATCAAAAAAAGCTTGTCATAAAGCCTTCTTGTTATACGTGATCCTTGAACTCCTCCTGCCACAGCACCCAGTGTGCACAGGGCTGTTAAAAGTACTTGGGGAAGGGCAGGATGGAGGGAAGGTGGCAAGGGGAAGAAAAGGTTTTCCAGTGAGCTTTTTTCAGTTCCATAAACATTAGTTGGCATCCTACAGAAGTTGCTTTCACAGTGCAACAAAATCCTTTCTGTGCCAGCAAATGCAGGAGGAACTAGTGCCACTTAATGACCGTTTTTCAAGTATTAATGTACACACTTCATGTTCTGGTATCCACCCCTCCAATGACTCCTGGAGATAGCTCATCTTAGCCTAGAAAAGTGCTGGAGAAGCATTTTTTTGTGAAAGGGAAGAGAGAGGTAGGATAGGGTGAAACAGACCCTGCAAGTTCTCATCTTAATTCTGCAGGTACAGAGTTATCAGCCAAGAAATCCTGATGCTGTCAGGACTTCTGCTCTGAGAACTGGGTCTTCTCAGATGTCTGCCCTGTATGATGGAAATGTGCACCTCTTACTCTTCCCATGAACCAGCTGCCAGCTGTGGCAACATACTGCAGGACATTGTTTTGAGTATCTTATACTCCAGTATTGCCCCACTGACTAGGACTAGCACCTCTTAGCATCTGCAGCAATCTGATGGCAGTAAAGCCCAACATGCTTCTGAATATCCCATAAAACAGCAGCTTACATGCTATGGCTGTCCCTGGGAATGGGGCTGGCACAACCGTGGACCTTAGCTGACAGCCCAAGCTGCTGAGGAGCTGCACTGGATCCAAGCATCTCCCAAAGGATAAAGGCCTGGTGTTTCTCTGCATGTCTACACCCTTTTCTGGGCTGCAGAGACTATTTGTGGCCTCCCAGTAAGGAAAGCTTTGCAGATCTTTCAGTACTGGTGGGTTTTGCAGCTGAGGCGCTGTCAGCAGAAACCCACTGAGAAGGTCCCTGCTTTCAGCACTGCAATCATTGTATATCCTCTGTGCTCTCAGTGGGCACAAGCTTATGGAGTTGCACAGACACAGAAGAGCTAAGACTTCAGTCACACACTTTAGAAAGAAATTTTTTAACATATTAAATCAAGGCAATTAGTAAAACAAAATCATATACTTAACCAAATTAAAAATCCTGTGTTTTACAAGATACACTCAGATTACAGCAGTGTCACCCCTGTTCCTTCCCTACTGTATGCTCCTGCTGTCCCTTCTGCCCTTACTCAGGTTGCTGCCCCATAGCACTGGGGCACTGGGGGCATTGTACTGCCCACTGGAGAGGGCTGTGACCCTGTGACCCTGAGGCTTTTAGGAACTGCTCAAATCATCCTTGCTGCTGACACATGTACCGCAGAGCCACAGCACAAGAACAGCTCCAGAAGAACGTCTAGCAAGCTAATGGATTAATTAACATGGAAAACAAAGTCAAATTAACCTGAGTTACTAAAGAAAATGGTTTTTTGCAGTAAAATGGCATAGTAGTGAGAGTTAATATCTCTACTGTATATTAGCCTGTTCCCTTTTATATGAAGACACATACTTCTCACATCAAGTCACTAGGGCAGATGTTACACAATTGCCTTGGAGGTATCAGGATGTAACTGGAAAACTTCATCCTGTCGATGGAAGTGCAGATTGTTTGCTGTGGTACCATAGGTTACATTCCATTCTAATCCTGTTCCAAAATGAAACAAAACTATCTAAATACCTTTAAAGGGGGTACTGTACAAGACCTATAGTACAAACAGAACATAATTGTCACTGTATCTCGTGAGGTAGTTTTGGCAGGGTTTTAGCACACACGCCTCCCAAAAAAAAAAAAAAAAGGATCTGGAAGAATTTGAAATCTGAAGGCAGAAAAGAAAAAGTGGAGCAGCTTATTCATTATCACAACATGCCAAAGGAGAATAAAGCTGACAAAAAGTACTTGTTTCATAAACAGAGGAGTGGGAACACCTGCCCCTGCAGAAGATGCAGCCACCCTCCTGCCATCAGGCTGGGTGGCTCACCCAGCCATGGAGCCTGCTCCCGAGGACTGCCCAATGCTCTAGAAGGTGCAAGACACCTCTGGCTGGGTATTACAAGAGCATCCCTCTCCAGGGCAGATGGGGAATATTGTCCAAGGAACTTGCCTCTCAGCTGTCAGCTTGTCTTGAAGCAGAGCAGTTTAAAATATTTTAGGGTTTTCTTATGGTTCTATATTACACAGTATGGCCCCACCCTTCTCTTATGTAATGTTTGCCAAAAACCATATGTAGTTCCTGAATTACGGTTATTGCATTTGACAGAAGTTGTGGGTAGAGAATAGGACTAATTGGAGGAGATGCTGTGCACTCCTGGACATCAGAGCCATGCTGACTGAAGCTTTCAGAAACTGCTCAGGAAATTGTACACCCAAATACAAAAATCTGCTTTAGAGCCCAAGCCTCTGCCAAGTAAACAACACCTACATAATTTGCCTCCTCCTTGCTACCTGTACAAGCTCTGTATTTGCACATAGACAATAAGAAAGCATACACGTGACTGTGAATAGAAATATCACACTGAGGTACAGATCAGTGAGCCTGTTCCACCCAGGCACCAACATCTGCAGGGGACAAGAAATTCTTGCGCTTTGTGAGCCCAGGAGGCACTTCAGGTTACAACCCCCAACTCCACCATTGCTCCCAGCAGGACAAGAAAGGCTGCAAGATCCAAATAACAACATCACATACAGTAGATCTCTGCTACTTTCGCTATTTCCCCAGGCAGAGAAGTGCTGAGGTATTTCTCTGCAGCTCCCAAAATCCTCTTTATGAGCCCCAGCCTATGGTAGTTTTATTCTCAGAAGGCACAGCAGGATTTGCCCCAGAAAGGGACAAGCCAGTAAAGTATGTTGGTATTGCTCCACTTCCCTCTGCTGGGTCGTCTGTACCAGTGAGTTGAGACATGTCAGCTTCTGCATGTCACGTTTTGGAACCAGAAAAAAAAAAAAAAACAGAAATCCTGAACTAAGTAATTTCCCACAGCAGCAGCAGATCAGCTTTATAACTGGCTTTATAATTATTAGATAGATTCAGCAAGACAATACTTATTTTTCCCTTTTTTAATTATTTCTGTCTAGCTGATTGATTTTTACCACAGACAATGGGGAATAAAAACCATCTCCAATGCTGCCTCAAAACACCATTTATATGGAAGTGTGTAGTACTGATTCACTTCCTCCTATGCTAAGCTAGCTTCTGGCACCAACCAAAAGTCAGCGTTCTGGTTCTGTGTTGCCTCTAATGCAGGGTAGATTTCACTTAGCCTTAAGTGAGTAAAGAAAGCCCATGTTAATCCTTTATTGACAAACTAATTCAACATTCCTGTGTATACATCTCTGTTTATTGTGATGATTTCAGTCTCAGCCTGGTCCTGGTTTGCATTTTACAAATATAAGCTCTGCACATGATTCCAAACTTGTTAAGACTGCCAGAAATATAAAAGTCTTAAGCTACCTTTACCTGGTAGAGTGAAAACATTCCATAATTTTCTGAGGTTCAATAATTTTCTGAGACAAATATTTCCTGAGGTTTAATAGGTCTTATTATCCTTTTAAATGATAATACATTAAAAAGGAATTGAATTGTACTGCTGCCCTACATGCTGACCTTCCATCCAGGAAGGAAACCTTCTAGGTGCTCCTCTTGTTAATTTCTGAATCATCCCCCGACCAGCCCCAGATCTACTGCAACACAAGCCTTCACTGACATTTCCTTTCACATATAAACATCCCTGTAGCCCACGCTTACACACTGTTATACAGAGTGAGTCTGTGATGCTACCTATGGCAAATACTGCCCACAGAACTGATAAACAAGTTTTCTGTTATGTTAGTTTAAACAGAGCTTCTTACAAATAGAGGAACCACACACAGCAATACCTCCCAGACAGAGCATCTGCTGTCTGCATGACAAGAAGCTTTCCCATAGACAAAGAGGAGGTAAAAGCAGGGTCAGATACAGACAGCACGCAGGATGGAGGGTGCAGTTCTCACAGTGATTTGTGCTGTCTGGAGCCACTGAATGTTACTGAAGGCAGGTGTTCCCTGCTTGGACAAATGGGAAGCCATGTCCAAGAGGGAAGGAAGAAGAAGGTGCCAGTGTCCCCTTGTCTTAGAGATACCTATTTACAGTGCTGCAGTGCTGCTGCAGGCATTCATTTTGCACAAAGTAGGCAAATGACTCCTGCATCACCCAGATGTATAAGCTCTCCAACCAAGTGCAGGCAACTGTCATGTGAACAGTTCAGGAGCCATGGCTCCCCACCTAGCCACTTGTAACCAGCTCCAACCCTATCCAAGAGGTCATGAGCACAGGCTAGTGCAGGAACAACTACCTGCTTTAGGTTTTCCTGCCATCCACTCAGGTCTGCAGAATGGACAGCAATATCCTCATTTGTGCTGTGCTTCACCTGCCTTAATACACTTTGCAAGCCTTTGTGCCATTTCCTTCCCCCTCCCCATACACAGCCACACTCTCCATTTATTAGGTGACCAGTGATTTTCCAGGAGATGAGACAAAACTGTTTGGTAGGCTGAGTCGGGTCCCTGCACCACTGGTTGACCACACCCAGTCACATGGAATGAAAAAGAGCCTAAGAATTTAGGTACAGGGATCAGGTTATTACATGGTCCTGAGCAAATGGTGATGGTGGCATGTTCTCCACCATGGTTGCTCTCCTACTCGACAGGGTGGTTTATGTACCTGCATCACAGACTTGCTGCAGACTGATTAGGCAGTGCTGGCAGAGGACTTTGAAGATGTAAGCATCTATCTAAGAGATAAATGCTACTCACAAATGTTTAGAAATACCACATTTGCCTTTGTTTGCAGTGTTGTAGTATTTCTGATTCTGCTTGAAAGCATGTAATAATTTCAAAAGTGCTACTCAAGAAACTTTCCACATTCTTACCTATTTCCTAAAAGACCTGAGATCTATTTGATTGAGATCATAATTGAGCCATCATAAATTCTTGTTTTACTTAAGCTCCTTACGGTTCCAAATTTCAGAGTGATGAACCCCATTTTCTTTTAAAACCATGAGAGACACCCTCAACGTTCATACTATAGTTTTGAGGTACCGTTTAACAGAAATCTGCATTTTGAAGTGAAGGTGCTGTACTTACCAACAGCCTCCTGCAATAACCAAACCGCCGGCTCCCATCTTCCCCAGTCAGCATGAAAGAGAAGGTCTCACTAGGAGAAAATAAATTGCCCCGATGTCACTATCAGAACTACAGCATAGCTGAGGTAGATAATTTAGAAAGAGATTCGGCCTTATCCAGCAAGAGCTTCTACCCATGGAGGATCTTCTTCCCCTCTGCCCATCATCTAGATATACTCTGTGGATAACTTCCATCAGCAGTAGAGCAAAAATACCTACACAACTGTGGACAATCTAGCTATTTCATCAGAAGAGATGGGCACTGAAGTTCAGTGACTTGGCAGTCTCTTTCTACTGCAGAAGGAACACACAAACCAGATTTTGAGGGCAGTATTCAAATGCTGTATCTCTCTTACCTTCCAATTAGATCTTGTCTTTGGACTGTGCTTTGCTCTTAAAGGGAGAACCTCATATATTCTCTAAGAGCAAAGGAATAATTTGCTAATCCAGAAATAACACAGATTTCCAATACCTAGTTCATTTTATATCCCTATCTAGGATAAGTACCATTTGTGACAAAGCAGTAAAACAACTGTTTAAAGCTATAATTACAGCACAGGTAAAGGGAAGTTACCCTTTACCTTGTCCTCCTGTAGTCATTCATCTCTGAGGGAAGGAAGATAGGGTTCCTCTGCTGGCAAAGAGCTTAGCTCCAAAAAAGTTCTCAGAACAGCATTTCTTAGAGCTAAATTAAGAGGTGTCCTGCACTGTTCGACAAGCACGCTGCAGCAAATGATTAGGGCAGGTGGTGGGCAGGGCCCTGTCTTTTTAAAGACTTATTTTAAATACTTCCATTTATGCTTTTGGGTTTAGCACTGAGGCAAACCTTCAGACCTCTTCCCCTCAGCCACACGGGTGTGTGAGTTACAGGCAGAATAGGGAAGAAACAGAACTTAGGAAAAAAAAAAAATTAGATACAGCTGCTTGAGCCTGAAGTGGCCAAGACTCAAACTGCAACTTCCTTAATTGGTCATCAGCGAGCCTGTGGCTGCTCCAGATGCACTCACTCCATGGGCACTGTGCAGCAGAGGAGCACCAGAGGGTTTACCTGTTGTACTCAGAGACTGGCAGCCAGTCCTTGGCGTCAGGAAAGCAGAACTGAGGGATAGCCTTGAGACGCTCCTCCGCTTCACGCATTTGCTTGGTTGGTCTTTCTAGCTGTGGGGGAGAAAATTGAGCTTCAGTTACTGTTAGTGCCAGCTTCACAGCACCTCTCACAAGGGCATGGCTACTAACGAGCTCTGAAGCGCAAGGGACCATCAGCTTTTTCTTTATTTGTGCTTGGCAGAGTGAGCCATGACCCCAGGCTGACTCTGACAGGCTTATAGATCCTAGTACAATAGAAGTACTCACTGCTGGGGTTTTAATTTTTTTTTTTTTTTTTTTTTTAAATTGCCCAAAACTCCCTTGTTGCACAACGGGCACTTAAAACACAGTCCTAATTCAAATTCCTTTCTGCTGCAAGAGCACAAGAGAAATGCCACAGATCAGCAAAAGTCTTTCCATTGACTTTAGTGAGTTTTGCAAAGAATTCTAAAACAGCCAAAATGAGTTAAAAGTGAAGTATTTAGAAATGGAATTTAAACACAGTCTTTACAGCATCTATCAGGCCAAACTTTCCAGCACTGAAAAGGATAAATTTGTAAACAGGGTAAGCTTTCAGTCATCTTTTCTATGCCCTTCACCTGGTAACAGAATGCTTTGGAACAATTATGAAAGCTGCATTATTAATTCCATTTTTTTAAAAAAAATTATTTCTATTAATTATCCCACTTATGTTATTGATCTTAGAATAAACTGGATGTAAGAACTTTTCTTTTACCTTGGGAAACTGATACGTCACTTCTGGGAGGTAAGTATTTTTAGAAGGCTTCTTTTTCAGTGACACTACCACAAAATACTCAAACAACTCCCGTTCCTGCCATTCTATCAGCTCCAGTTCCAGGGTTCGATAGCTTGGAGCCCTCTTCAGCATTGACTGGATGTGTACTAAACGCTGGGTATGAGCTAGCATTGAAAAAAAAAAAGAGACAGGTTGTTACCTAGGACCATAATACATACGTGTAAAGCCACAGCCAGTCATAAAGCACCTCCAGTTCCTCAGAGTACTGTTCCAAGCACATCCTCCTTTCAAAAGCAAACCTTTATACTGTGGTCTCCTTCACTAATTGCACCCATAAATCAAAACTCTATCCAGATACTGACGTGATGCAACACTAAGTCATTGAAATAATTTGCTGTTCATAACTGTTACCCTGCCAAAGGTCTGTTTTTTCCTAGCACCTAAAACTAGATTATAAGCCCTTATGTGGGTGTGCAAATGCACTAGAGCTTCCAGGGTGACAAACCTCAGGCCTGTCTTGGACCTGGTTTTGGTGAAAGTTCTGTGACCTGTCCCCACATAGCACAGCTTTGTGCCAAGAACCACTCTAGGTGTATATACTCCTCTACAGCACAGGCATAGTCCACACAAGCCACGGAACAGGGTGGCTCAGGATGCCCTGAAAGCATCAATGTAAATATAAGGCCACACAGGAGCAGTCAATCAGGAAGCCATCAGAATGAAGATCCTCCACTCCACAACAGGGAAAAAAGCTTCCCAGCTTCCAGTGAGATCAGAATATCCTCCAAATAACAAGAGAGAGGCCAGGCCTTGTCTGTGTGCTTTGATGAGCTATGACCAAGAGCAACCTCTATATTTTTTGACACAGAGAAATAGAACTGGAAGTGCTTTTGGGCTGGAACCTGTCTAACAAAGGAGCAATGAGTGGTTTTCCAAACATTATTTTATAATGCTGCATGGAGCCTGTTTTGGGTGGTCTTGCCACCACCTATCTGGAACACACCTTTTTTCCAGCCATTTGTCCTGCATCAACAGTAAGCAAGTGACATCTGCAGTAGACAGGCACAAAGGCTTGCCCCTTATCTTATAACCACAGCTCTGCACTCCTGGAGGTTTTGCCCCTTGCTTACTAACAACATGAAAGGTTTTTAGTAACAAGATCTGTTGCTGCTGCCTTCAACTTTTTTATAGTTCTCTCTGTGTATCCAGATTCTTGAAAATGAAGGACTAATTTACTGGCTTGGCTCAAGCACAGTCTGTACAGGTGCTGTGCACTGATAAAAGAATTCCTACAGTTTGGAGACTGCAGACCTATAAAAGAGTATAAGAACCACCCTGCTGGGTCAGACTCAGAATCTTGCCTCCAACAGCAGCTAGCAGTAAACACTTAATGCAGTGTATGAGTAAGAAGAGAGGATATTTATCCAATCTCATCCCTTTAAGTTTGCACCCAGTATTCAGTCTGGAAAACATCAGCATCTGGGAAGTGGCTGACAAAGCAAATCTATCAAAGGTCCTGTTCTTCATTATATGATACAGTTGCCAAATCCTTGTTAGATCCTCACAGCTCATTTTGCCCTTGCTTTCCATATTCATGCTGCTATGTTGGAAACTTTGTGAGCTCTGTAATAATGGAGTTAGCATAGTTCAGGAATAAAAATCCAGGCTATGGACAGGAACAATGTGCAGTAGCAGAAGAATGTACTTTGATAAGGTCTGTGACAGTGGCTGCCTAGAAGTTATTGAAGGCTGATCCCTTACCTTTAAACCTGTCATCTGAGTCACTCTCACTCTCGCTGTTCTCATCTACAGAAAAGACAGAGGGATTAGTTAATGCAAAACCAAAGCAAACAAACTTGGTTTACTGTGTCGAAACTGGGAAGAATCATAGCTCCCACTGAGCCTTCTGATCCACACATGCTGGAAAAAACTGATCTCCTCAGTTTTAAAATACCTGGAGATAAAGAGTTTGAATAACTCCTTCAGTTGTGTTCTCTGTGGATTAAGTTCCAATTTTGCTTGAGAATAAAAGCTTCATTTCGATGAAAGTGCAAAATCAATTCTCCATTACAGCAACTGGTTGCGCTGAACCCTGACCTGTGTTAAACTACAGAGGTGAATATGCCATTTGAAATATGGATTTTAACCCGTCCACTTCTTTTTCAGACTAATTTTTTTGAAAAAATGTTATGCAGCACTTGAGAAGACCAAGTAAGCCTTATGAGTTTGTCTGTCTGGACAACATTTTCAAGCACCAGAACTCAAATTAAGTGCATGTAACATGCAAAAGTAATCTTATGGCAAGACATATTTCTGAGGTATACTTGCATTCAAGCTCTGTTGTACTCCTGCTACAGACATGGCCTGAATTTCTCTTTGGCCTTTTTTTTGTTTTGTTTTTTGGCTTTTCCAGAAGCACCCTGGAGCACAATGTGGGTAATGTGGGTAATGTGGGTTACATTCACATGCTGGGGAAAAGCATGAATGAATTACAAGGTCAAAACTGAATTCTGGACGAAATTTACAGGTGCATATTAAATACACGTGAGCTAAAGAAGGGGATCATTGGATTAATAGGGTAGACAATGTGAGAATCTTGTTTATTTTTAGCTCATCCTCATTTCCTCTTCTTGCAGATAGAAAGTTACCATTATTCATAGAATAAAGTTCTAAACAAAGCAGAGCCCAGGGTAGACGTGGAGGAAAGAGGGGAATCTGTTAAACCTGTAACATTCAAATGGATTCAAAGGAGCAGTGATGCTTGTGCCATACCTCGTAGGGACGCTGTCTCAACATTGGACACAGATAGTTTCTTCAGTCGTTTTTTTCCTCGTTTTGCACTGTAGATGGAATTGATTCTTTGGACAAGCTGCAAAGTAAGAAAGTGAGGAATCAGTATGAACAGCTTTCTGCCAGGAGACTTTTGATTAAACTATCCAAACAAAGAATTTGACCACATATGATAGGCCAGCCAAACCCCTCAAAGCCTTTACACTAAGGCTTTGTGTGCATTTCTTATCTCTCTTATTTTGAATCTCATTTGTTTGAATCACTTACTTTGAATCTCACTCCTTTACCTATGGACATATTTAAAAAAACACAGAAACCTAAATCTCATTTTGAAAAATCTTGGAGTCATTTTCAATCAAAACACAATGAGCCTGAGGATTTCAAGGTAGATGTCATCCTCTACTACCTCAGTCCTCTCTCTCCGTGCTATTGTTTCTCTCTCACTTACATTGTCTAAGTAACAGTGATCCATTTGCCAACTTTACCTCATGGACTTTAAGTTCAAATTCCTATTTTGAATATTCAAGTGATGTGTGTGTTAGCACCTCTCTGAATTGAGATGTTAGTGTGTTCCAGACAGCACACAGAAGGTGATAGCCCTAACTTTTTCAACCATTTTCAGGTACAGAGTGAACCATCTGCTTTGAAGCTGTATGGTATCTGCTGAGAATCTGGCCCACACAGACCTCTCCATCCCCTTTCAACTCACGTTGTACTTAGCTTACTTCAGAGGTGCTATATCTACTTTTTCCAATCTTATCCTTATTTACAGAAGTATTTTGAAGTTAGCTACTAGTGCTGGCTTTAGCTGGCTTTAACCAGAACTAGCCAGAATTTTAACTCCTGGTAATCATCTTCATGGCTTCCCTCAGTAGGGCTAATGCACATAGTTGTCTATCAAAAAAAAAAATCTGAGATTATGGAAATTATTAATGACATAACTTGTGTTTAGTGCCTTCAAGAAGAGGTTGGGATTACTAAGAATTTGTAATTCAAGAGAATATGATAACTTCTGGAAAGCCATAAATACAGACCATTTAATCTTCATAATGTTTTTGTGAGTCAGGAGTAGTACCTTTCATTCTATAGCAGCTTTACTCATAGAACTAGAACACAATTTGCAAAAGCTGTTATACCTCAGCTCACAGAGAGAAATACACTCAGTGAGAGAAACTAACTCACTGTAGACACAGTAGAAGTTAGTAACAGAGCACAGACTGGAGCAAATATTCACACAACCCCTCCAACAGAGGAAGAGGGTCTGGCCCAGCATGAACAGTCTGAAGTGTTAAAATCCTCACTCACTTTTGCAGCAGTGTTAGGGATTTTGCCTCTACATACTGACTGAGCCACATACAACCCACCAGCAAGGCTCAGCTGGAACTGGCTCTGCCTGCTGGGAACCTGCACAGCACCATGGTAGAGCCAGCAGGAAGAAACCCTGGCCGGCTCCAGCACAGAAGTTCCTGCATATAAGCACTAAACAAGGTATCAGGAACCAGAGGTGAGGGGCCTTGCTGGGATTGTCCTCTCCCCTTGCTGTGCTGCTTGGCACTTTGTCTGCTTGGGCTACTTCACCAGGGGCAAAATACTTGCACTGGGGTGAGTAAAACCCAGATGTTTAAAGCATCTGGATATTGCCTCGCAAAGCATTAACAGTGTTGGTAAAAAACAGCAAGTTCCTCAGGTTCCAGTTTTTCCCTCTAATAACTAAGATTTTCTCAAGAAGAAAAATGAGATTCTCCAGTAATATGTGATTCTAGGAGACAAAGTGGTGAAAAATAGAAATTATGACAAGATTTAGGATAAAACTATGAACACTGATATGCTGAAAACAAAATTTAATATAATGAGAATGCCTGTCCCTTAAATAAAAAAAAAAAAAGTTGGGTACAAAACTATCAGCCAAGCTTTCCAAGTTTTACTCAAAATCAAGTAGTAAGCTACTCTAACTTCCTTCACAGATACATGCTCATTTGTACAGTAAAACAGTATATTCCAAGAAAGTAAAAATACAGTAAATATTACACACATTGTTATGTACTTTAAAATATGCTGGCTAATAAGAACAGGAAAGGGCTAAATATATACAGTAAAAATAGCTTTATTTACAAGCCCAAAATTAACATATTGGCAGTTATCCCCCTCTCTGTTGCTATTGTACTAGGAAAGGTTTGTGGGATTTTGTTGTTGTTTGGTGGCTTGGGGTTTCTTGACATCCCATTTTGAACTGGAAAACTCCCTGAAAAAATGAAAGTTTATTTTAACTTCAAATCCATCAAGACAAGAGGGTTATCAGTAAGGGGCAGGCTGTGACTAAATGAATGGAAACATATTAGGCCATTAATAGTTATTTTCCTGAGATGAGTAAACAAGTTACGGGGGGGTAGGGGAGGAAAATGCTGCTGCATGTTAAAAATAATAAATGCTTGGCCATCACCCATTCAAAATCATAAAGTTAGGTACACAACAATGCCCTGCCTACAAAGCAGAAAGAAAAACATGGAAAACAGAATTGGTTTACAATCAGCTCTGTGCAAAGACAGCACCCAGATTTTGCTAGTCTTGGACTAGGGCAGAGTTACCTTCTTTTAGAGAAGATTTTCACAGTTTGGCTCTATGCAAAAAAGCCTGTCTTGGCTCCTGAAAGTTACTGTTTCTGCTTTGGTACCAATTTTCCTCTAGGATACAAAAAGAGCTTTCAGTCATAGCTAAAAGCTGGAAATAAACTCGCAAGCTCTTGCAGACAGATAACCTATCCTCAGCACAAGCTTGATCACCCTGCCAGTACCTTTGGGATCCTCCTGGCCCGACGAGTAGACAGCAGCTCGCTGGTGGTACTCAGGCTGTCCTCGTGGAGGCTGGAAGGGGAGGAGGGGATGCCAAGCTGAGCCAGCAGCAGCATGTCATCGTGGCTGTGCCGCTTGGGCAGCCGTGGTAAGCGGTGGCTCTTCCTTTCTGACCAGTTCCCGAGGCGCAGGGACTGGCTGCTGGGCTTCAAAGGTAGCTGCAGGAACAAGAACAGCTTGAGCTCTTCCTCTCCTCAGCAACACTTAGTGCAGAAGCAGCTCCTTGCCAGTGGTGCCTACGTGAGGACATCACACCAGGTGAGCCACTGCTCTGCGGGATACGTGTGAAGAGATGGCTCGAGGTCAAAAATGAAGGGACAGAGGTCAATAGATAAGGCTTTGAAGATCAACAAAAACCGTAGTACTTTTGGCTTGGGTGCACTCCCGTGCACCCACATCACATCAACAACAGCAGCCTTCAAACCTAACTTAAAGGCTCATCAGAACACTGACCCAATTGGCCTGACCCATCTCTTTCACTTACAGTAGTGAAAATCAAGAGCAATTACATTGAAGTTGCTATTTTATCATAGAGGAAGAAAGCAGAAATTAAGCTTGCTGTATTTCCATCGTGTTAAGACATTTTAAAGATCTGCCAACATGCAGAGGCATGGTTACAGCTTTGTGCTGCATTCCCAAAGAATTCCCTTTAAAACACAAAACTGGTATCATTGCACAGAGGAAGGAAAATCCCAGTGGCAGGATTAAGCATCAAGTAACAGCTACCTTTAGAAAACTGGGGCTCTTTTGGAGCAGTCCTTTGGGCAGCTCTGCCCAGCTCTCAGGACTGTTAATCGTAGGCTGGCAAGGCCAGGACCCTCCCTTCTCCTCCCAAACACAAACACTGTAAGAAACTTAGCAGTACTTTTTTCTAGACATAATGGTTATGTCAAACACCTGTCAGTTGGCATTTCCTAATAGAATATCAACAGCATTACAAGCTATAAACCTGCAGTAATATATGTCTCATTTGCTCTACTGGTAGGGCTTATGTATGACAGCACCTCACTATCTGGGACTAAGCATAGGTGTTTCTGTATGTGTTTTGCATCACGAGTACAATGTCATCAATAAAACTTTCTTTTTATGTCTGATGATTTCAAAACCTGAAAATAACAAATGTGAAAGAAGAGGACACGGTGGGATTCAAAATGATCACAAACCAAAGTTTCTGAGGTCTCTACTTACTACAGGTTAGCATGCCAGGAAAATCTGCAGCAGTCGACAACTTTAAGGAAAGGAACTCTCTTTAGAGACCATTGCTGCAAGTCTGGTGACCTTCTGATCTCTTCCATCTTGTTTATCACCATACATGACTGAAAAGTCATGTTGCTAATTCAGCTATGTTGCTATGATGGAAAAACTGGGTGATAAATCACTGCCAAAGCTGTCATTCATCAGGAAATTGAGACTTTTCTGTTTCTGGTCTCTGAAGAATTACCCAGGCCCATAGGTGACCTCCTCTTAACGTCTTCTTCACTTTAAATATCATCACAGTGACAATGCAGTTATGACAGGACTGACTCCTGCCAGGAAACTCCTGGCAGCATTTCAAAAAGCAGCTACCAGAATAAAGATAGCCCTGTTACAAAGATACCAGACAGTACTTGTTAAATGACTTCTGTAATGTTGCTCAGTAAATCTGTGTATTCTTCAGTCACCCTGTGTAAAACAACCAGGGACAGTGTTTTCCTATGGACCTATATGGTTCCCCCCCTGATGGCACACACTCTTGGATCCTGTAGATCCTACATAATTCCTGTTAGCACACACACAGAGCCAAAAGTAATTGTTATGCACAGTACGTCTCTCACTACAAGATAATCTTTGTGGCTACAGTTTGTTTCTCTTTACTGTGCCTGACTACTACTTTCTACTTGTTTCTTTTTCATTCGGCTTTGCTGAAAACAACTCCTGTTTTACAAATTATGTGCTAGGCCTAAGCTAAGAATCCTGGTGATCTCTTGGCTTGTGATGCTCACATGCACATGTGTGAAAGAAAATATACTCAGTTTTGTTCTGGGTCACCTTACAAGACAAAAAGGTGAACTGTTGTGACCTCAGCTGCAAATTTTCTGTTGATTCAGTGCAAAACAAAGTTCCTTTAAAAGGCTTTTTGAATCTCAAAATTAAGTATGTGATGAAATTTATATTTTTCCTTACGAACACAATGATCCCATAAACAACAAAGCAGATGGCATTTCACAGTGTTCACAGAAAACAGATTGCTTTGGAAAATTCACCACAAAATGGAAAGTCTGCGGAGTTTCTGGTCTTTTACTTTATGCTGTAAATATAACTTATACAGCCTTGTTAAATGCAGACAGTCAGGTTTTTCTGATTACTTTATTATTCATTTATTTACTGGGGGGCATACTTGGCCTCCCTTTTACAATAAAACATGCCACGCTACATACTCCCCATGAGCAAAGTCACAATAGGCCTCACGTAACAATACACGGGCAAGATTAAGCAGCAAACTTTGTCCCTTCTGTCCCTGCTGAAATCTCAGCAGCAAACGCAGAGGCAATCCATAAAGAGCTGCAGCCATACAAACAATTTAGGTTCAGATTCAGCTCACAAACGAGGAGTGGAAGGATTCTGCTTAAACTCCTCAGGCTGTACCCAGCACAAAGAGCCGTCAGCCGCGGCTCAGCGCCGAGAAGCTGCCAGGAGCGTTCCCAGCAGTGGTTCCCGCAGCCGATCCCACTTTCTCCAGCTAGCCTCTCTCCCTCACACGGCTGCTCTGCCTCTTACGTCATGACCCATTTCCTTGCTAAAGCTTGAAGTAAGCTTCAAGCACAGCGAGGCCGTGGCCGTTACCTGGAGAGGTGATGTGTATTTCCTGTCCTGCGGCGTCCACATCCTGTGCAAAGAATCTAGGGAATTCTCGGAGAGCTGATGGGATTTTCGGCCCGCGTGACGGCCTTTCAGCTCCACATCCTCGTACGGGTTTTCCTTGGGGGACTCGCCTTCACGTTTTTGGTTGGTTTGGTTTGGTTTTTTGTTTGTTTTTTTTTAAGAAAAGAAAAACAGACAGGAATGTAAAGTTAGAAAAAAAAAAAAGTAAAAATCATGTGAACCAAGTGAAAGGCTTTTAGAAAAGCTTCTCAGCTTTCAGCATGACTCATCCCTCTAGCTGCAGCTGGAAGTATTTGGAGAAGAACTTGGCTATGAGGTCGACAAGCTTCTTTGGGGCTTTTTTAACTGCCCTTTTTTTTCTTTTTTTTTTTTTTTTCTTTTTAGTAAAATGCAAAGATTTCACAAGATGTGCTTCTGAGCATCTGCAGCTGTGGAAAATTTATTGATATATAAAAGCTAAGGCACATAACCTTAAAGTCTATCAGTAGATTTTATAAATCTATAGCAGCCACTTACAGGGTGAAATGAATTACAATATATAACTGCTCTCAATGCGCCACTCTTACACACAATAAGACAACTTTTATGTGATGCTACCTTCATTTTTCTCTTCCCCTAAGAGCAGGCAATGAAAGAATAAACACTGCAGCTCAGCGGTGCCGACAGAGAGGACTGGAAATGTAAAAGATGAGGGAAGAATTCCTGCCTTGACCGGACTGCATCCTCAGTGTTCTTGAAAACACATATTGCCTTCTAATTAAGGAGCTGTTAATTTCCGTTTACTTTAAATTAGTATCTCCCGGAAGGAAATGCATCCTGTCAGTAATACATACAGGCTTGAACAGTTAATCACCATATATGATATAAATTAAAGATACATGGAAAAGCAGACTGCAATCTTTGAAGTTTTAGGATTTGAAAACAGAACGAAAATTTGTAGTCCAAATGCAGGTGAAATCAAATAGCCTTCAGCAGCCTAAAGACCAGTGGAATAACCACCATCTTCTCAAAACTCCTGAAATCACTAAACCTCTGTCTGAGGTAAGAAGCATGAAAATGAGTGTCGTCTGTAAAATGAACATTTTTTATCCATTTCTTCAGACACTTCATAATCAGTAAATGGTTTAGAACTTCAGGTTTTTCAGACACAGGGTCCTTCCAGTTTTCCAATCATATTACAAAGAAAATCATCCCCTCAAAAGTGATCTGCTCAGATTCAAGACCTGAATTTGGAGAAACCTGAAACACACAGGGAGTACATAGCTTTTGAACCAACTTGCTTTTGGTTTTATATCTAAAGATGACTCTAAAACTCATGAGTTTCTTACAATATATATTGAAATACATGCTATTCAATCTAAGAAATTCAGATTCTACTACATACTGTACCAAGTAAGAATTGAGGACAAAGCTATAGCATGATTAGAATACAGAATATAGTGAGACTGATTCATCGATTACAGCGATAAGAGCTTTTGCTTCGCACATTCGCATATTCACAAAACAGTTTTGCATCATACTAAGATTTCTAGTCAAATATAAGCACAAGGTTGAATGTTTTAGCTGTTTTAATTAGAAGCCTGAATAAATGCTGCTTCTTTAAGGATGTTTGAATTGGCAGTCACAGCTCACTATTTCATCCAGAAGGAATCTGATTCTAGAGGCTGCCCTATTATCACAGCCAGTCCACACGCCACATGGGAAGAACACCTTCAGGTGCAGGGGGTACTCAGAAGAAAGACCTTTTGATGAACGCAGTGAGCAGGGTGAACCTTAAGCAGCAAATATTCCTAAAAAAAAATCTAAAGTAACAAATGGCCTGTGAGGACTATGAAAGTGATAGTGAAAAAAGATATTTTTCTTCTATGGTAAGAAAAATAGCTATTGCACACTAATTCTGCTAGTTGTAAACTCTAAAGATCTAGATATGATAATCAGAACAACAATAAATAGTTAACTTTGCAAAATGCTGTTGCTTGCTCACAGATAATTGGACTGTACTAGCATAATAAAATTTCTTGTAAGCCCAAGTCAAGCATAGGTCAAGCAAGTATTTTAAAATGGATTAACAGATTTCAAAATACCTGGCTACATCAGACAGTGCTTAAACATATGCTTCCTTGTGAAAACAAATGTTATTAGTCTGCATAGTATCCAAAATCCTGAGAAGATGCAAGCCCATTAGTTGAAAAGAAACCTTTTTAAAACATGAAGCATTTAAAAGTTTTAGGTTTTAAAGTTTTAAGTTTGTCTCTTTCCAAGACACAATATAAAACAGTTGCACACAGTTAAATTCAACATTACTAATGTTGACCTAAAATATTAAGTATAGAAACAGGCCGAGAGAAGTCTTGGATGAGAGAAGGAACCATGAGCAGAGGCTGCTTTTCTGACTCAGAATCTCTACCGAAAGAAAGGTTGGGCCAAATTCCTCTTCAGTGTGATGTGGAGGTCAGTGGAGACACACAGGGATTTTAATCCTTTTCCTAGAGCTGTGAGTGGTTCTTCAGATGACTGGTTTCCTGTTCACGAACACTTGATTCTTTCATTCTAATTTGCTTAAAAATAGCAAATTTTGTTGTTGTTGTTTTTTCATTTTGAAATGATGCCTTGAGACAAAATATGTTTTGGGGTTTTTTTGTTTTGTTTTTAACAACCACCTTCTGCTGTTGCATGAAGGAAAAGGGGTAGGTGTGGGTAAGGGAGAGATGAATTTGGTAAGAGACAAATCCCCTTCCTTTCTAACCGGTCCTCAGCTATTAGAGGGGCTAGGGGTGGCTGAACTTATCTCTTAATAAGTTCTAATAAGAGCCATGACTATAGGTCCAACCCCAGATGCAGGAACAGCCTGTGGCTGTGGGTCCAGCTGCATTCAGCAGAAGCTGTCGGGGTCCGGAACAGCACGGGTTGGTTACACCCAACATACAGATTCTGTGTGGTTGCCAGCGATAAATACACTAAGCTGCAGACTAGCTAGATAGCTCGAAAAAGCAACTCCAACTACAATAATAATAATCATCTCCCAGGGAAAAATCACTCGGCGGTGCCAAAACCACAAACCTTACCAAAGGGCGTCCCTGCTGGGGGTGTGGAGAACAAACCCGTCGGTCCGTCCCCACCGCTTGGGGCCGAATTCCCGTCCCACAAACTGGGTCCAAAAAGGGATGACATTTATACCTTTTTTTTTGTTACTGATGTGTAAAGCGTGGGCATGGGGCTGTGGGCAGACAACTGTTCCATGTAATCAGCACAAAGTCCTTACTTGCACCTGCATTTGCAGGGAGTAGACAACTGCCCTGAGATAGGTGAGGAAACGGGACAAGCAGCCTCCCCTGCATTCCACATTCCCTCTCAGGGCCTCTGGGGCACAGACCCCTGAATCTTCACACAACCCCTGTGACTGCCCTGGCACCAGTTCTTTGTTCGCAGTGTCCAGCTTTGTGATTTCTGCTCATTTTGAGCTTCCAGCATCTGACACCTATCTACATTTAGCCATATCCAGGGCCAAACTATAGCAGTGCCTCTGTCACCCAATGATCGCTCCCCAGCCAAGAAGGGGGACTGGGAAAAGGAGAGGAGACTCATGGGTTGAAATCACAATGGGTTTAACAAAACAAATCAACTCATACCAATGCCATTATAAAGTAAAGTTATATTCAACCCAGCAAACATATGGTGGTCACAATAAATGGGAAGGCACTCATCAGGAGCAGGAAGATGAGCAGGATCAGCAGGCCTCAGAGGGAGACCCCCACATCCTCAGCAACCCTATCTCCCTTTATACTGAGCATAATGTTTATAGTCTGGGATACACCTGTAGCCAGCCTGGGTCAGCTGCCCTGGCTGACTCCGAACTGCTAATGGCCTGCAGACCATGGCAGGCCTATGATTCTGTCCCTGTGAAACCCGGACACCTCCTTCCACACCAAATCTCCAATAATGACACAGCCTGACCAAAAAAAACCATCTGGTTTTGCTGATTTGGCATTTGAACCAAGCATTTGGTTCAGCCAGTGAACTAGATAAGTTAGTCTAGGTCTTCAGCAATTTTCAAACCTTAGACAACCACCATTTTTTAGTACATATGCTCTCTCTATAGATGGTAGATGGGGCACGAAAGACCAGACGTGCAAAAAGAGCAGTAAGCAGCCAAGAGAGACTGGTTTCTGTACAACTAACAAGAAACTCAAGATGTCAAGTAAGCTCAAGAGATCTGTGAAGATACCCTGAACTGCCTTACAGCAGCATTTAACCCCATCTGGCTGCACAGTGACTCTCTTTCATGGGAGAAAGACTTGTGAACTGGTGGCCAGCAGGTGCAGGTCCCACACTGGAGGAAGGATCTGAGGAAGAGCTGCAGTGGTGGCTGCTACTGCTGCAGCAGCACAAAACTTATGACAGTTTCCATATAGCTGGGCTGGCTCAGAGGTTTGCAGCTTGGACCTCTGCATTTCTCCATCTAGTCCCAACAGGCAGACAAGGAGTGTTCACCATCTGCAAGCTGCAGTGCTTTTGTACTCGTTTGGATTTGATGCAAAAGGAAAACACATTGACAATGAAAGAGCAAGGAAACATCCTTGTTCCTTCCATATGGATGTCTCTCTTGGAAGCCAAAAGGAGAACCATTACACAGTATAGAGGCCAGACTTGCTTAACGAAGCTAATCCAACTGCCACACAAGACAACAGCAGATTGTCACCGACTTCAAAGGGAGCTGAATCAGAGCACCAGAATGCATATGGTCAAATGACATAGCAAGTCTTTGGCAAATACTGTCTTCAATCACCATCCCTGCCCACAGATCAGTTCCCTTTATAAGCATTTTTTTCAAGTTTCCCATCCTCTTGAATTCTACATACCAAACTGCTGAGGTAACAGGACATTTATCTACACAGCATTTATCTTCACATGATCTCACAGGCAATTTAATGATTGGTCTACAGGGGGGGGAGGGGTTGGAAGGAGGAGGTGGAAAGGGTGATGTTTAGAAAAGTCCTAAGGAATGCAGCACCTTGATCTTAAGCATCTATGAGTCTCCTCCAGCAGTTGTAATTCCTCACTCTGTGATGCTCTGCAAGTCAGCCCCACCAAGTCCTGAGGCAGCACACAATGCTCCTCTGCTCTGCCTCTCACGCCTGGCAAACGGGAAGCAGAGGCAGACTCAGCAGGCCTGTCTCACACAGGGAAAAGAGTGAAAAGTAAGGCTGAGAGGAAAAAAAAATATGCAGATAGGCACTTCTTTATAAATGGCAGAAAGAAGAGAAATGCATCATTTCTTTCTAGATGAGAGAGAAAATTATCAGAGGAACAAAGTGATTCCCTGAGCACTAATTATAACTCCTGCCCTTTTGCACTGCTGGGAAGCAGGAAGAACTGGGCAGCAGGTATACTGTAAGGGAGACATCTCACCAACTTGTGCTAATGTGGGTGTCTAAGTTAGGAGCCAATACTCACAGAGGAGATACTGTCTCCAGAGGGTGACTGCCAAGTGCCCAAGCAAAGACCCTACTGCTTTCCCTAATGGCTACATAGAAAGCCCATGCCCCTGAGCTGCACTGCCAAGTCAGAGTTAGCACCTCATAAATTACAAACTGTGTATACCCTGCATAACAAAGCATGTGCAGAAAATACAGAGCAATTAATGTATTTTACATTACAATGAATGGAGAGATGAAAGGTTCAGCTGCCATCACAGGAAAGACTTGGGAAAAAGCAGCAGATACCTCCAGAGGCAAGAAGCTGGAAATAGTGGCAATAAATGGGCAGGAAAAGCAGCCCAGACAGGCAGAATCAGGACTGAATAACAGACAAGTAGAAACACCTAGAAGCAGTCAGTAAGAACTTTTGATGCTTGTGGCACCTGTCCTCCCAGCCTTCTGCAGTGTTTGTAACAGACACAAGGCACAACATCAACTCCTTTCCACTCATAATCCCTGTGATAGCACCTACAAATCCTTGAACTGCCTTTTTGCCCTCTGCCTATGACTTCCATTCAGTTATAAATATAGCCTAATTCATCCCGCACACACATGCCCTTGCAGAAGATTAAGATAAAATACAACTAGGCAAGGAAGAAGCAAGCAGAGCATGGTGGTTGAGGAATTCTACTTGTGCTGCCATTGAAGAGGAAGCAGTGGGAATGAACCTTTGAATGCAAGCACTGCA
Source organism: Merops nubicus (assembly GCF_000691845.1). Taxonomy (NCBI): domain Eukaryota; kingdom Metazoa; phylum Chordata; class Aves; order Coraciiformes; family Meropidae; genus Merops; species Merops nubicus. The sequence goes on along the minus strand of NW_008622586.1, from coordinate 18,985 downwards.
TGATGGAAGAGCATGGGATTCATGCACTGCAAAGACTTAGAGCTCCCTAACATCTCTGGGCACTGAAGTCCAAACTGCTCAGTGGTGAGAATCCAGGTGTTCACTGCAGTGTCTATGCATTATTCATCAATTTTATTCATCAAATTACAAAGATGCAGATTCATGTTGCCAGTGCTGGAGAAAACAGCCGCTGGGATGGTTATGAGCATGTTCAAATCAAATGGAAGAAAACCACAAGATCTCCACAATCTCTTGTGTGTCTGAGATCTTTGCTATCTTTACTACACAATCTTTACTACATAGATGAGATCTCTCAAAATCAGAGAGGCTGCAACTATGCATTTCAGCTCAGGAATTTACAGAAGAAACCTGCAGAAAGAAGAACCACTCCAATATCAAATTACAGCTAAAATACATGGTAGCTGCTTTGAAAGGCTGAGCAGTACTAAGTTACAGACCACTGCTTGCTTACAATCCTATCGGCTCAGCACTGCATTCTCAGAAAAGTAGCAGAGCACCTGCAACATGAAAAGACAAGTGTAAAATGTGATTGCCTTTTGATAACTGTCCATGGAGTTTGTAGGCAACAGCCTGTGCTTTCCGGACATTTCCAATTTTGCTTTACAATAAGCAGAAGAAACACTGCAGGTACTTTATTTTCCTGCTGTCTCTGCAAGGACTGCAAGATCTTAGACATAATGAAGCATTAGATTGAGAAGGATTAACATGGCTGAAAAATCAATAAGAAATTCCACCCCTAAAAAACATCCATTTAATATTGTTAATTTTAGCACAGTACAGCATCAACGAGCAGCCTAAAGTGCTTGTGCTTCAGAGAGGTTTAACCCTGCTGGCTTGAACAGTCCCTGAATTTAAACTAGAATTTGGGAGAGCAGCCTCATGGTCATTTTACTGTTTTACTAACCTGCAGCACTGACTAGAAAACCAAGCGATCAATCTGACAGAGACTGTGAGAAGAAGCTGCAGTGGATGGTATAGCAGTGAGACAGACTCCACAGAGAAAAATGGAAATCTACATAAAGCATGAGGTGATTATGAAAAGTAACTGAGATCCATGTGTCTCAGTGTAGCAGCAAAGCAGCAGGCTGATGGTCAGTAGGATCAGACAGCTAGAGTACTGGGCCCTGCTTTGACAGGCCCATATGGATACTGTCTGATTTAACATGCTCTGACTGCCATTACCCTACAGTATCTTTTATTAAATTTGCCACCATTACACTCACATGCTTTTCAGAGTGTGAGAGGTAGACTGGGGGTCTGGAAGAAAACAGGAACATGTGTTTCACTGATTGCTGCCTGCACCATCAGTCCTAGTTCTGTCTTTGACTTACAACTGTCTATAGACCTCCTGGTAAGGGCCTGACTGAAAACTCTGTTTTCAGAGAAGCAACTAGCACAGCACTGCTGGCAAAGATGCAATTTCTTCCAAGTTTGCTTCAGCCTCACAGCAGCCTAGCAATTCCAGTTTCTCACAGATTTGTACAGCCCTTTTGACGTGAGATGATAACATGACAATGTGATACAAAAGCACAATGGGCAATAACGTGGTGTGCAATGATGGGATTTTACTGGAAAGATCAGCTCACTGCCTTCTAACCTTTTTCCATATTCACTGGAAGAACTTCGTGAATGTTTTAGTTTGAAAGTAATGTCAAGCTGGAACACCTTCCAACTGGACCTCAGTCACTTCTGCAGCTCTTGGCAAACACAACGGAGGATTCAGTAAAACAGCTAAATCATCCTGTTTGTTACATGGCATGCACTATGTCCAATTCACAGCAACATTCAGAAGAAACTAACCCGTTTAAGAGAGACAAGGTGCTTTACCAGGAGGGGTAATGAGAGTGACATGCTGTTCTGAACTCCACAGGGAATGTTAAGCCACCGACATCCCCTCCATGCTCAGAATCTTGCTTGTAGGTCCATACCTGCCTATTGTAACTGCTCAGGCACCCACCTGGGTTAGGCTGCCCTGACACTCCACTTAATAACGTGGATGTGAGACATATGACTCCATCTGCTCTCTTCGGAGTTCTGATATATTGGGAAGTAGCCCAGAGACCCAGATTCACCTGTTCTCATCTCTCTGGAAAAGGCTGCGTTTACCCAAGTACAACAATTTCAAAGCGAGATGGTTACACCAAAAGAAGGACATTTTGCTTCCTGAATGATTACTTGATACCTGTGTAGAAGACTTCTGTGGATATGATTTTATTCCAAAAAGAGTCTATGATGCAATATGCACAGCCCAGCTGAGCGATGGGTCTCCTGCACATCTACGCAGTCCCCCCTCAGAGAAAATCTCCACCCGTTCTGCTGTGCCCAGCACTCTGAGGAGTTACAGAGTAAGGAGGCTTGCCCCATCAGAGACTTCTTCCACTACATTTAATTTCTGAATTGTAAGTGCAATTTCTCTAACAAACACAAACTGTAATTTACATGGTTTTACTACATTTTTCTCAGGTTAAACTTAACATTGTGCCCTTAACCTTGCCTTCACTTTACTCATTCAACTTTTCTTGGTGCTGATAGCAAGTACTTTCTTCTAGATGACACATGAAGAATGCCTCAGACACCAGACCTTAAATAACAACATTGAAATATCTCAACTGCATGTAGGAGAACAGACTGGAAAACTGAAACTGTCTGGTACAGTCAAAACACAAACACAAACACAACAGAAGCAACCATCTCATACATCTCTTATACTCTTAATAGTATGTTAGTTTCTTGAACTTGCACAAAGCCAACCATGGTTTCTCCAACTGGATTCATAAAGTCACATCAGTTTTGGTCTGATTAAAGACTTGTTCAAAACCACAAGAAGCAAAAAAAATGCTAAGGTCACTATGACTGCCACATTCCTGTGAGTGCTAGTGCAGAAGATGAATGAAGTCCACATGGCTCCTTGCACATGGAATTTAGCTCTGATTAATATTAGGAATATGCACCCCTTTATACAGAGGGGACAGAGAGGGGAAGACGACAGACTTTGTTTATTACTACAGGGACAATGTTTTAACTACCTATAAGCTTTTAGGGAGGAAGGAGATAAAAACAGGTATATACAAAAAACCCACCACCCCTTCTAGGGCAACTGTTTGCAAAGAAAACCCAAAGCAGCAGTGACAGAGTCCTTGATAGCTTTGAATCAGATGTAAATCTATAAAATAAACTCACTCTTACAAACACCTGGTTTGAATGAGCACAAGAGTGCTACTTAGAGACTGGGGTCTAGCACTACTGGTATAAATTATGCAGATGTGATACACAAAACTACAATAGTTTCTTTAAAGCCAGAGATCAAACCACTTTGGCTTGTCTTTAATCATGCTTGACAGTTTATAAGTATTATACTGATTCGGTATTCCCCGTACACTGCCTGTACTGAATGAAGTCCTTTGGAAAGAGGTTGTTAGAAAGCAGTACAAAACAATGAAGTTCTGTGTTTGTCCACAGATCTGAAGTTTTGCATTCTCTTCCCACTGCACTGCCAAAATGCCCAAATTATAATCTGCAGGGAGCTGGCCTGTACTTCCCATGAGCTGGAAGAGCCCATTATGATTTTCTTCTACTGAATCCAAGATTTTGTCTCATTTGAGAAAGCTCCTTACCATCCCTGCACATTTTATTTTTATATTTAACAAACCAAAGCAAGGAAAAGAAGCATTACCACCTAACATCTGGCAGCACATTGACAGTCCTGGGCAAAGAGGAACACTGTAACTAACACAACACATTTTAACTTGTGAATTGCATAGTTGTCTGACTCTTCATGGATCACATAAGGATGCTCTCCACAGAAAAAAAAAAACCTTTTTCATATCAGTATAGGCTCTCATTTTTATTAACAGACACTGATCAGCAGCATTTTTATGTGTTCTGAAAACACTTTTCTGAATGGCACAAAGGGAGAGTAAAGCTGAAAATAGAAAGAGTAAATTCCTGTTTTCGCTGAGACTGACAAGCCAGAGACAGAATTTGGGTATAAGGTCAAAGAGCCCCAAGCTGCAATTTGTGGCCACTGTTCCTTGGTGTATCAACTAATATGACCTAGAATAATTATGTTCTTTTGTCTTTGTTTGCCCTTCAAACATTTATAAGCAGTATTACAGTGCCTCTGGTCCTCCTTTTCACCAGACTAAACAAGCTCAGCTTGTCAGTTCCTCTTCAGAGGATGTGCTCTAAGGCCCCTGACTATCTTGGTAGCCCTCCAGTTTTCAGCAGATAAAGATTCATTGACCGAAGTAAAATGAAGTACCCTTTATATCTGTTGTAAAAATATAACACTGAAAGAGTTAAAAACAATGCAGATATTCATCACTTGTGTGGAAAATCTGTGCTCTGAAGGGCTGCCCAATTTTCAGTAATTATAACAACCTTTTGATGTTAAAAGAATGTATGCATAGGCCATACATTTCCTTCTAAGACCAAAAGAAACATGTTTTTCTTCTGAAGCTTAATCAAAACAGTGTTTTTGTTGTGCATTCCTGATGGTTGTATAGCTAAAAGAAATTAATTTTTCTTTAGCCAGCAACTGGGACTTCGAACGACCAGGAACAGTGTTACAAACAACTGCTTTGGTCAGTCCACACAGGAGTCCTGAAAAGCTCAGGGTGACTACACAAGACCTGTGAGGTCAATCTTACTATTAGGTAGTTCTGTAAACACTACCTCAACTTCAGTTCTTCATATTTTTACACTACTCAAGGCTTCAAGCCAAGGCCTAGATAAAAAGAATTACTTGATTCTTTGAAAATCATAGCAAAAAGCTGACCAAACAGTCTGTTTCCAATATCAGCCCATGAATTCCGAAGGAATCAAGACCTCCTGCACGGAGACTGAGAATTATGTTTGCACTGATGCATCAAACCCTTTTACCACCCATTTACTGACAGCACTAAATCTTCTTTCAAAGGGCATGTGTTGAACAACACAGTCTGACCACAACTGCTCAACATCCCTCTGTAAGCCCATGTACTGCAACAGGTCCTTACCTACAATATCTTCATAGGCATTTTCTTCTAAAGTGCTCTTGGATCCAAATTTATGCCGGCTCTCAGTCCCATTTTCAGTTGGGGAGGGAGGGTACAAGGATTGCAGACTTGATGCATCCTCAAATTCAAAGGATTTTCTAAAGTTTAAAACAATAAGTAATTAGTAACTAGAATGCAAAATGACTCAAACATATAGCTGAGCATTTGTTTGCTAAAAATATATATATATAAAATGATCAACAACAACAACAAAATCACATATCGTGCTTTAAGGACTACCTTTAGAGGAGCTCAAGTCCTGTGCTCACAGCAGTCCTTAGTATAGCAATCTGTGGCACTTTTATGAGGTTGCAAGTATTGTTATCCCCATTATGCAGAGAGGGAGAAAATACCAAAAAAGTATGTGATATTTTTCAAAGGTTACAGAGTAAGTTAGCAGCACAGTCCTCAGATTAGAAATTGCTCTGCCCTTGCCAGGGGCCCCAGAAGCACGTGGCTCTCTCTCCTCAAGAAAGACATTTCTCTGGAAAGCCACCCTCCACTGGTTGCTCTGGGAGACAGAGCCTTTAGTTTGAAAACACTCACAAGTCTTGAATCTTCAGATATGTTCCCACATAAAGGTCAGCGTACAGATGTCAGAGACAGACTCATGTGAAGGTCGCCCAGCCCCCCGGCACACCCCGTGTCAGGCACTGGCACCCAAGGACAAAGCATTGAGGAAATTAAGGCACTCTGGGGCAGACAAACAACCCAGGCTGATGGCTGAGGGCCTGAAGGTTTGGGCTTTCTGGCAAGAAGGTGAGGGGCAGTGAGGTCAGATGAACCCCTACAACCTGTCTCCCACTGGGGTACTCAAAAGAGGAGCTATTTACTGCCTCTCACCCACACCTGCCCCAGTGCAGGTGAGCAGCTCTAGGGGAAGAGGAGCCCAAGCCCTTCCCCATTCTCCCATTCACCGAGCACTTGTTCTCTGAGGCAATATCTACACCAAAGTTGCACTGCCAGCGACTAGCACTCAATTGATTTAGTGCTGAGGATGAAGTGGGATGAAAAACGGGCTCAGGTCGGAGTGTATAGCCCAGGGTGCTGTAACGCTGGCAGAGACTGTGCTGATGTCCTTACTTCACTCTGAAACCCAAACTAGATTAACAGTAAATGATCCTGCTATCAATCCTCCTTTCCTCCCCAGCTGGGGTGAAACATATGTTGACAGTGCATCCATATAGTAGCAGCAGTCTCTCATGACACCTGCTTAGTCTGTGAATTGTTCAAGAGCACCTCTACATGCAATACATTGACTATGACACAGATAAAGCACTTGACAAGAGCATCTCCTATTTGTCTGCCAGTGCAGACTTATGGGTCTGAGGCAGGCCTGGGAGCCCCCTCTCTCTCCTTTCCCCAATCTTAAGAATATCCAGGTCCATGTCATGCACATCAGGACTGTGGCAGAAACAAGCTGGGCATTTCAGGTCCAGACATCCACTTGGCCTCAGCTACTTGCAGTTATAAAAGATGCTTAGGCACTGAAGACATACCTGTGTATAAAATGAGACTTTCTGAAGTAGTTCAATATTCAGCTCTTACAGATTTCAAGACAACGCCACAATGCAGTGACATTGCATAGGGTCATGGGAATGGTTTTGTGGACCAGCACTCAGCTGTGGCCCATGTGTCCCAGGCCTACCCTGGGACACTCCTCTCCCACACTGTGTCTGTGTCAGAGGGTCTCCAAACACTAGTGAATGTCCAGCTCACACCAGTCTCAAGTGCAAAAGCCACCATGGGCAGCAGGTCCTCTGAACACAGACTGGCTCTACGCTAGCAGGCAAACCCCACAGACTTCCTCCATTTTACTATAAGGTAGAATTAGCCACCACAAAGAAAATCTGTATTTTCAAACAAAATATTAGAAGAACAAATAACCACAGTCCATTCTCATGATGTTTCAGCGAGTGCAAACCACAGGGGTGTTCAGTCTGAAACCCTCAGCTACAAGCTATAGACTTAATGACTTTTGTCTGTTCTCAAAAAGAGACCAGTTTAGAGACACAGAGTTCAATAACTAATATTAACAAAATACTGTCATTCTTAGATGACTTGTACAGTTTCAAGCTCTCTATAAATGCTGGAATTCTCCTCACTATAACTAAAGGTAGGATAGTAAAAAGGACACCAAAGTTAAGACTGGATAAAGGATTTCCATCCAGCCTTGAAGTCAGACAGAAAACCTGTGATGTTTGAGAGGTTGATTTAAACTTACTCATTAATCATGATTAATCAGATATAAGTCCAGAAAAATCGCTAAACTACAATAGGGTAAAAAACAAATGGAAACCTACCCTGTACAGCATCAAACTGATTTGTAAGAATTAACAGGTACACATGATAACACTTTAAGTCCTACAACTTACACTGCACTAATTACAACTCAATTTGATAAATACTGCTTTTGTTTTGTTCTTGTACTTACTAGCCCCTCACAAAACTGAGGCTCCACTGCTGAACTGTGTTGTTGTCTAACTCTGCTGTGATGGGAGACTGAACCTGCAGAACAGCAGATGCAAGCCCCAGTTGTACCTCTTCTTGAAAAAAAAACTTTCAAAACTTCATCTTACAAACTCACTGTAACAAAAGACTGTGGCTCTTAGATGACTTGTAAGGTCTCAAACTCTGTGTATACCTGGAGACTGACTTGAAGTGCTTCACCATAGGTCATGTAGTGATTCTGTGCAAGAATTATCTCCTGTTATGCATTCTTCTCTGCCACCCACCACACAGGTCATTTTACCACCTGCCCCTTAATTTTCCAATAAATACTAGCCATTTATAGCAGAACATTTAAAAATTATTGTTTGTCTTCTGTACACTGGAAATGTCATGCTGAATAAAATGAGGTCAGCTTTATTTCACAAGTTCTTGTAAAAAACTAGGTTTAGTTCCTCTAGCTGAGATTATTGCCAGAACTCAGAGATAATCACAGCTTGGCTTTCCACATTCCCCCCACGCTTTTCTCAGAGAAGCAAAGCACATCAGCAAAGCTGTTTGATCCATTTCCGAAGCAGGTGTCTCTTGGAAGTAAAGAGCAGAATCTGAATGCTCCTCTTCTCCTTTGCCTGCCCCAGGACCCTTCAGGTCAGGTTGTGCTGACATAAACTTTTAATTAATCAAGCCAACATCAAGCACCAGACACTAAACTGATAGTGTGTGCCTGAGATGCTGTTTAGCAGTTACTTGCAAAGTTCATCACTAAACAGCAAGACAGTGTGTATTGTACACATCCACAGATAGGTAAACTTGTTAAAAATGCTGTACTTTGATTAACAACTATGCCTACTGTTTTCTAAGTGGTGAGCAGAATGAGTTACCATTCCCAAAAGAGGATTCATGTAATTAAAAGCCAAGCTCCACAGACTGCTAGGGAAACAGAGACACATACTCTGCTCATCATTGACTCAGGAAAGACATGAAGGCCATTCTGTGCTAAAACATGGTTTTCTCAGCATCAATCCTCTACAGCTACTGATAGTAACTCAGGACATTTCTACACATTCAATTAAACCAAATCACCAACACTGCATAGAACTGACAACTGCTACAGACAAGCTCTAGAAACACAAACTCTCTGCAGGTATGTTTTGCAGTGAAGATGGAGATTGGATGGTGACAGATCACCTCTGGTCCCACAACAAGAGGTTAATGAAACCACGCTCCATTACAGTTCACAAGTAAGGACATCTGTGCCAAAATAAACTAGATAATCTTTAGCACATGACCTAGAGCCTTTTCCAGGGATGGAGGAATGCAGGTTAGAGAACTCCAAAACTGTGGCCGTGCAAAGTATTGTACCAGTGCATCCCATCAGTGCAGTCCAGTGGAGAAAAAAAACTTGTCTTTCACGCAATTTCTATCATTTCTGAGCCCAAAAGCATTGCATTAGAAGGAGAATTTAGAATACTATTACTAAAAAAAACACAGCACAATTATTTATTTGAAGATTGAGCACAAAACGTTGCCTTGAATTTTACCTATTCTGTGATTTTCTGTGAAAGCGCGACTCTTTCTTCTGCCTTCTGGTCACAGGGGGTGCAGGGGTGGATGGCAGTGGGGGAGGAGCAGCAGGTGTAGGGGATGGAGGTAGACCATTGCTTGGTTTACTTTTGTGGTTTTTGTCTGCTTCATATTCAAAGGTGCGTTTGGGCTTGGGGACAGGATTCACTGCGCTGTTATCCGGGCTTTCAAGGAGCAGTTTAGGGCCAGCTAAGTTTGCAGTAACCCCCTGTTTTGTCTTACTGCTTTTCTCAGCCTCAGTAGGTGTTTCTGGTTCACTCCCCAAAACAACACTCCCTCCTTTGCTATCACTTAAGGTTTCACTCAGTCCCTCCACAGTACTAAGAGTCACAGACTTTTTCCTCCCTTTGTCAACACTGTAACAGCTACTTGGTAACTGAGGGAGGCCTCTGCCGGGCTGCGCCTTCAGTGCCTGCTCGATCTTCTGTATCCTGTTGAGCACAGCAGAGGACTCTTTCCTCGCGTGGCCCTTGAGGAAAGGGGCAGAAGGAGGCTCGCTCCTGCCGGGTCTCTTTTCGAACCGATGGCAGGAATCCCTGTCCAGCAGCTCCTCCTCCTCTGTTTCTGGGTAAGAGCACTCGGAAAACGTTCGGCTCATTCTTCTGAGCCCTTTGAAATCGAACGTCTTCTCACTGCAGGGAGAGGTCAGCACGCTGGGGCAGCTCTCACTGCCCGACCTCTCCCCAGCATCCCTCTTGTCCACACACGTGCTCGTCCTGGGGGATGGCTCCCGGCGGCACTCCCATTCTGTGATCTTCTGCCTGATGTCCAGCGCCTGGGAGCGGACGCTCGCCCGGCTGAGGGAGAGGTTCCTCAGGTTGGTGGCCGTGCCCAAGGACAGAGTGCTCCGGGCAAGCGGATGACTCCCTATTGCGTCCCCATCCTGAACCTCCTTTGGACTCTCCTTTTGGTCCTCGGCCTTGAACACAGACAGCCTTTTATCCAAAGCTCCCACACTGACGGCTTTGAGCGGGAGGCTCGGGGAATCGGCGTCCGACGGGCTGGTGGAGGCGCTTTGCAGCGCGGACGTGTGGCTGCTCCAGTCCCTGAGGCGCAGGCTGGAGCTGGAGACCTTGGTGAGCCGAGCAGAGTGGCAAGAGTCCTCGCTGTCGCTGAGGGGGTAGGCCAGGCTTCTTCGTGGGGACAAAAGAGGCGGTGGAGAGACTGACTGACACCTAGAAGCAGAAAGAAATAAAAAATCAAGTCCTTGGGGAAACTAGAGTTATTTGCCAAATTTCTTCTGGCTGCAAGTAAGGCAGAGGACATCTACAGGCTGCAAAACCACCCAAAGCATCACTAAGACAACAAATACCACGCAGCCCCAGAGACAGGGGCAGGGGGGTGGCAGCAATTCATTGATGTCAGTGATGAGCTGATGAGCAGGGCATTCAGCATGTCCAGGGCCAGTTTTCTCACCTCTGTTCAACCCTAGCTTTTCCAAGTTTCCTGAGTTTAAAGATAGCTGAGATCTTCATAGCAAACCATTGCCTTGAGTGCATCTGCCACCTCCAGTAGAATAGCTCCCTGGCCTCTCAGATTAAGGAGGCCTTTGCAGGAAAAGGGGGCTGTCAGGATGAAGATTCCTAACGCAAAGAAAAGGAGAAAGACTGACCAACAAGGAGCACAGTTTACTCACTGGTTGCAGTGAGCAAACCATTTTAGAAGTGTCAGGTTTTAACTTATTAACATCTGAAGCAAAGCAACACCGTGGTCAGCCTCTGCAGTAATTTAGTCACTGCATTTCAAATCCCCAAGATGAGCTAAATAAAACCGCAAAAGGAAGCCCTGTTTTGTCTTTGATCTGATGTTGTGGCCAACAGATTAAATTCTCCTGATCAAACAGAAATAATTTCTTATTGAAAGATTATTACCGACTGAAAAACCATATTAATCTGCCCACAGTATGTGCTGCAAAGTATAGACTATACAGAAAGGTTTCAGTGTTACTCTGGAAAAAACCCTCAGAACAAATTTTTGCCATGGTTTGCAAAATCAGCTATTGTTACTGGAGTTTTGTACACTGCTGCAAAGACTTACAAACAAAAAGACAAAAGGAAATTAAACAACACATTAATCAATGATAAGCCAGCAATAAGAAAATTAAGCCAAAATCATGTCAAAACAGGAGGGTTTACTGCACTGCCACAATACATACATACAAACAATAACAGAAATAATCACAGCTCCTTTTTAATATTCTGTCCTAGCAACTTTGTCCCAAACAGTACAGAAAAAAGAGGAAAGACACAAAACTAATGCTTTGCATATACAATTAAGTTCCTGTTCTGCAAAGACTGCGAACAAGTTGTTTTTTTATAAACTAGCCTGTGCACACAAAGTTCAAATGAAATAACTGTTTGACCAAAAGAAATCATGGGAGCAAATGTTTCCACTACAGTGAAGGGAGAAAAGATTCAGAAGATCCCTGCTGCTAGACAGTTTCCCCTCCATAAAGCCAGTCAGTACTCAGAGGCACAGGTGCCAAGTTCTGTGCATTAATCCAAAGCATGGGGGCAATTTAGGAAAAATTTACTTTTGACACTAGAGATATTTTCTTTTTCAAACACTTCTCCAAAACAAAATATTAGATTTCATCCCAATTTCCTACAGTGGCTACTTAGCAAGCAAAACTCAGAAGTATCACAAAACATAAAAGTTCTCGTCAGAAAAGGACAATGATCAAATTATCATAAAAGAGAACTTATATCTGTTGCAGAATTCTGCAATAAACAAGTCTTTTCAACACAGAAGTTACACTGATTGGTGACCTCTGTTTCTTTATTGTTTTGGAATGTGAATGTCTCAGAAGGTCAAAAGCAGGTGACTTAAGAAATCTCAGAAGACCAAAAGCAGGTGACAGATAATGAGTGGTTGTGGCTGGTAGTAACATAGTGTGTGTAGTGAATCACCTAGAGTCACTTCGGCCTACAAACCTTTAGAGTGCCTGTAGATGCATCCTAAATCAGCTTCCTCAAGACCTGGTGGAGAGCTCTGATTCCTCATTATTTCTGTCTGTCTCATCTCAATCTCTTCAGTTTAATACCACAAAGTCAAAATTTTTTAGTATTCTTAACAATCCTTCAGCCTAGACTTGAGATCACATCCTCTGAATTCCTGTATGTTGTGCAGACATGCTCCAGAGGCACACTGATGTTTCTCTCAAGGACACAGGTATCACCCACTAGAAGTGTATTTTACATCTAAAAACTACAGACTCCACTGCAGCCTTTGAAGCCCCGTTACCTAAATCCACTGTCAAGATTCAGCTAGTGGATAGGGACAGACTCTGCAAAGAGGTCATGTGGAATGTATTAGCATTTGAATCTTATTTGTTAGACTCTAAATGATAATCTGTATTGACAATACCAATAAAATACAAAATGACTGGGGTAAAGTCAGTAATGACTTAAATGACTCACTTTATAGAAGATACCGTAGGCATAGTCTCTCATAAGAAATATCTTTTCAGTTGCTTCCAGTGTCAGGAAAATTAACTCACCAAGACAAGAGGAAGAGGGGGAAAGCATGATATGCACAACCTGAAGAAGAGGCAAAACATTTCTTCTTAGAGAACTATCTTAAATCCCAGGCCCCTGATAAGGTAACTGTGCTTAAGGCTCAATCTTGAAACCCCCAAATTCAGTTACAAAACTCCCACTCACTCACACTGTGCAAGATTGGGGCTGCAGAGCAACAGGCCCTCTGGAGGTGTATGCTGTTAAGTACTTGGGATATCACAATTAGGAGAAAGATTCTGTTTTACATGGTGTTATACTGTACATTTCAGTGATCCAGATAAAAGCTATAGGATTATTTCAACAATAATGAGCAACAAAGCTTTGTCCATATGGCTTCAGGCATGTTTTCTCTAAAGGACAGTGGTGAGTTAACAGAAGGAAAAAACACACACACACAAACGAACACAGAAGCTCATCAGTGGATGGTCCCTCCCCAAGAAATCTACTTCCATTACAAGAATATTCTCTTGAAGGCACAGCAGTTCCACAGACTTCAAAACTAGTATTATTGGACAGAGGTAAATAATTAAATAACTTTCAATCTTCCAAAGATTTTAAAGCAAAATGTTTTTATTGAATCTTTCTACATACGCAGTGACACATGCAGGACCTTACAAAGCATATCGTTACATACACTTTCAAAAAATTATGTATAAACAGCATAAATAAAGATCATGGAATCAAGTTCATGTTTCTTAACAAGTTCAAGTGAATAGTACCTTCTTTCTGGGCAACGATATTTCTTTGAGAACATCAGCATTTCAGAAAAAGCACTGGAATAAGTTGCTGTGATAAGGGCATTCTTCCAACACAGAGCCTTAGGTGCACAGCTCTCAAACCACTGGCGAGTCAGCAGTGAATAGCAGCCTCAAGGGTAAATCACCTGCCAAGCAGCCCACAATGTGTTGTAACCAGGTCACAGACCCTGAAACTACCTTCCAGGTGGGACTCTGCTGCACAGTGAGGGGAGCAGACATAAACCTGGTGTCCAGCCCTCTAGCCCATGCTTAGCTTTGCTGCTGTGAGTTGTTCCCCGAGAAATCAGAACTACCTCGTGGGTAGGAGAAAACTGATAGTATCAATGACACTCTGTGGGATTTTGAACTGTAGATAAAAATCGATCTTCACATTCTGATTTGGTCTTTTCTCTCCAGTTTCTCTTCTCACTCAAAGAGAAGAATCTTTTAATTTACAAAAACTTTAATTCTCCACACCTGCTCTCAAATAAAAACAGGATTCCCGTGGACCAGTGTATGTATTCATCTGTATGTACTCATCTTGAGGAGTTTGCGTCCATGATCCACGTTTATTTTACAACCACAAATAACAGTATCAGATTGCATCTCAGGCCAAGGCTTAAAGGTGACTGGAAGGTGATTAAGGGACTTGCCTCGACAGGACTCCCAACTCCCACTGCCCTGCTCTGAGTCAAGCAGCTCAGACTCCACGTACCATTTTAGCTTTCCTGAAGCATCAGGAGTGGCTCCACAGATCATCCTGTGCTGAGGAAAGACAAGCTGGCAGAAGCTGCTCAGTCATCTTCCAGTTTTGCAAACCCCATCTGCCCATCTTAAACCAACACGTACAGAATAATAAGTCAGTTTTTGGCTCTCTGATGCAGGGAATTTCCCAGTTCAACGTGGTCATGCTCAGGAGCCCATTTACTGAAAAAAAGATCAAGAAACGTGTTGACAAAATGGTCCTGGGTCTTTCCAGGCTCCTCCTGAAGAGATCCCGTAATGTCACAGTAACACTGATGTTTGGTGAGCTCACACAAAATCACACAGCACTCTTTTTACTCCTCGGAACTTTTCTCCCTACTTTGGCTAAGAAAATACTACTTTGGCTAAGAAAATACTACTTTCTTAGTATTTTATTTAGGTTTTCTGGTTAGCCCTGATTTTCCTCAGGGCATTATGCTATTTCATCAGGACAAACTAACCCCTTTCAGAGTAGTGATAATAACGTCAGAACCAGCATGTAAGCACATTCATTGCCATGTTGAGCAGATATGGCCTGCCACACAAGACTAGAGAAAAACTGAAATTATCTTTACAACTGAATGTTGAAAAACCCCTAAATCCTTGAGATTTTATTGTTTATCTGTGTCCAGATCTTCAACCAGTATAAGGATCCCAACAGTTGAAAGGAAAGCAAAATAAGAAACTTGAAGAACAAGATACAACTTACCGATTTCTTGGATTTTCAAAAGGGTATTTTCTCATGTAACTTCTTACCACATTAAAAAGCTATACTTGCATGTTTGTATTGAGACTAAAAATGGGTCATATTATGGATTCAGACCTGACTTCAACCCATAGTTTAGGATGCAGAAACAAAAACAAAGATACACCTTTTTTGAACTGAGCAAGAGGCAAGATGATGTCCACCTGAAAGCAGAGCCCACTACAGACAGACTGTAACAGAGTGCTTCAGCAGCACAGAAAGATCCCTTGAGTAAGGAGCAGCTTACTCAAGCTCCTACCATCTTGCCAATCACCATGAGTGCAAATACTGAAGTCCATCCTTCCCAGAGCAAGGCAAAGTGAGAGAGAAGCACACCGTGCTCACCTGTTAACTGGAACCAAGTGCACAGATGTAATGGGTTGCTAAGGTATTAATTTCCACCAAACTTCCACTTGATTTGATATAACAGGTAGAAAGTGTGTAGACACCAACAGAAGCTCTAATTATAACCAGTGTTTATGTGTCACTATTTCTGTGACCTGCACTTTTGTAAAGGTTTAACACCAACATCTCCTTGCAACGAGTGAAGTTTCCCACCACCCTAAGGGCACCCCTGCCAGGAAACCAGCCAGCAAACAAACAGAAAGCACTCTTCTGCCTCGGTCAGGCACAGGCTCGGAAAGCTCCTGGTACAAATCAATACTTTTGCACAAACAAGAACTGAACACACCACTGCAGTACAGCAGTCTTCCAGTCATGCTTCTTCACAGGCAAAAAAAAAAGCAGAGTAGATTGCAGAAGGGCAAAACCCCTTCATGGTTTTGACTGCAGCAGTGTTGAGGAATGCTGCGCAAAACATTCCCTGTTCCTCCCTCTATACAATTACCTGGAATAACTGCCTCCATGCTCTCCTGCAAAGAGCTATGAGAAGAGCACTTTTAGCTATCAGGCACCACCAGTTAATGGCTTGGTTGCATTTTGAGACGAGTTATGAAACAAACCATTGGACAAAGAAGCCAAGACGCAGCATCGCTTGCTTGTGACACTGCCATTTCCCTTCATTCCTCATCCCCAGCTGCGCTCTCACCAGTGGGGACAGGAAGGCAGGAACAGAGACTGCAAGGCACTCAACAGGGTGTTACTGTAAGGCAGCAACAGCAAATGCTCAAGGGACAAATGCAGGTAGCCAGACTGGCCTAACTGGGTTATTAGGTGGTTAGCATGAGAGTCAAATGTACAACCACCACCAAAATACATGATTTGAAATGGCTTTTTCACTTAACTGAGATACCCAAGAAGATCCCATGTATTGATGATACTTTGAGTTTTGATCTTTTATTTTCTAATATAAATTAGTGTTTATGCTTGGACAATTGCCTTGTACACTCCATCAAAGAAGATGAATTGAGTCTTTCATTGTATTAATTATACCACGAGTAGAGAAGAACTTTAAAATCAGTGTTACTCCTTGTAACTAGAGATTGTGGGAACATTAAGATCAGACAAAAAGGACCTCTTGCACTACTGAATTTAAATCCAACTTTATCTGGCAGTAAACCTTTCTATTTACAATATGTTCTGCACTCTGGCATAGCATATACAGTATTGTCATTTTCTATGTAACTCAAATAGATAACTACAGACAACAATGATCTTGAATCTAATTAAGAGCTTACAGTGAGAAAAAGAGGTGAACTTTTCACACTCAGTGCTGGGCATACAGTAATAAGGTGGGTTTCGAGCTGATTCAACTTTGTAACGAGGCAAGTAGTATGACTTGTCGTATCTTGCCTCTTGCTTGGAGAGAAGTGATGTAAGAGGCAATGGAACAACCCCTCTTCCACCAGACCCTTTATGATTTCTGAACTCTCACCAGGAGTATGGCTAAAAATCCCCAAAAATCTGCATTCCAGATAACCTCCTCCCTTGATTGTTGACTTTGGGATTGTGACAAAAACAAGATGGAAAATACTTTCTAAACTGAAAAATAACTTTGCACGTTAGAAGACTGTTGGAAATAGACTCGCTCTCATGAACATGTGTTAGTGATGGAAAAGTCCAAACATGTAGAGAATCAGGCAATAAAATCAAAGTGGATGAATATAATGAAAAGTTTAAATGTAAAACAAAAATAGAAACACTAATTATTTTTGTTTGAATTCCTCCCTCCTTCCCGACCCCAAGGAATTCTAATACTTCCTATTTAAACAGAAATTGAGACCATATCAGAAATAGCTACAAAATGATAGGCCACTAGGACTGTGAAACAAAAAAATATAGAATCCTGTGTGCCATTTTTAAATGCTCTAGGTTCTGTGCTCCCAGGAAGTACTGAGTTAACAATAACAATTGTGGGACACATTCAGGAGAGTGCTGTGGTGAATTCCTGCATATAAAAGCTCTCCTGAGCTCTGGGTCTTTGCAGTGTTCATGAAGAGAAGTACAGAGGAATGCAGCTGACTCCAGCTGAACTGTGTTTTTACAGCTTAGAAACAAAATGTCTGATTTATACCAACAAAATTCAGGAGTCATTCTGCCAGAGTGAATGACGTGAAGTGGCAACTATGCTCTACAAATGTACAAAAAAAGGCAAATAAATCAAAGTTGATGCGTCAAGATCCTAAACACTGGAATTAGACTGGATCTGTAAAGCAAAGACAGCAAGAAAATCTGATGACAAATGACTGTAAAATAAAATGTGATCAATCATCATGCATTAGGTACATGCCTTTGCCAAGAAATTTCTAAGGGTGAAGAAGACAACAGGAAATTGTGAAATTATCTAGACCGAGAGGGCTGCATTCCCTGCTGCTCTCGATTATGGCATTCTGCTCTGTAACAAGGCAAGTGCAGGATGGCTGTTAAACAATGCCATGTTTAAGCCTTTTTCACCCCCCCCTGCTCAGATACAAATGACTACTCAAAGCATAGAAGACTGACGAGACTGCAGTGCCCCTTCCTTCACAGTGATCAGAAGCTGACTCCATGTGGGAAAAAGAAAATCAAAAGCAAGAACTGAAATACCAGAGAAAGCTATTCTCTTTCCACTGGAGTACAGTGCACTGGTGCCATAGGACCATCTCAGCTTTCCTCCTCACGTTAGGAAAAAAAAAAAAAAAAATTCAAAGTTGAACAATTGAAGCCCACCTCATTTACTCTTTTCCCATAAAATGCTCTGAATAATAATTTATGCAATAGATATTTCCACTGTTGTATATCCACTATTACTTATTTTTATTATGTTCTGGAAATGGTCCAGCACATTTAAGTCTCACTTGCTTCCTTAAGATCTTGTGAGCTCAGCTGGAGAGAGAATGGCACCTAGCATATTCTTAGGCAGAATGCATAAGCTCTTTTTTTTTTTTTTTCCCCTTGTCTAAGAACTGCCAGTCCTTGAAACTTTTTCCTTTATCAGCATGTCCCAACATGACTGTTCAAAACCCCAGTGCACATGGACGCTCTCAGCTTTCTCTGCTTCTTTAACGCACAGGTAATTTTTCAACATGCTTGTTTATCTGCCCTGGAATATCAAAGCAAGAACCTCCCTGCCAGAACTCTGCAAGCTTTCTACACTTAAATGCACACAATTTTGTAAGGGTCAGAAATAGTTTCTATAAATTGTAATGCTTAATTTTTAATATATCTGAGGCTATGCTGGGTTTGGTGACTTCAAGTCTGAAATTCTGTTTTGGAAAAGCTGTTGTGAAATAACTTCATCTCTTTTCTGCTCTGACAAGTCAGAAAACCTTAGGAGGTCACTGTATACTTTACTGAAATACTCTATACCCAAAGGGAAAAGAACTGAACTGTAAGCCAAAAAGTCATGAGTCCTGGCTGCATGCTAATCCAGAATACAGCCAAGCCTGCTTTCCCTGCTTTACATATAAATCAACTTCTAGGTCATGCAAAACTAGTCATCAGATAGACTTAAGAATAAATATCTGATAGGGACAGAAAATGAAATGGGAATTCAGGACTCCATCCCATTTTTAACAACCATTCTCAATCTCAGCCACTCAGAGAAGTTGCTTTCAGAATAAATACAAAATCTATTCTTTGCCTCTCCTATCTGTATCCACATTTTCCTCCCAGACCCACCAGCTTAGCTCTTGTCCCCCATGTGCTGTCAATGCCCAGTGAGGTTCTTCTGTAAAGATTTGCTTTTTCAGACTCCATGTCCCAGTGGAGGCC
>NW_008622585.1:0-11551 GCF_000691845.1 Merops nubicus | reverse complement strand
CGCCATCTGTTGCTCTCCCCGCTCCCCTCAGCCGGGAGCCCCTCGCTGGGCGCCGCCTTACCCCCCTTATCCCGCCGCCCGGCCTGGCCGAACCCCCCCATCCCGCGGTGAAGTTGTTTTCTCCGTATCCCGTTACTCCTCAGGACAAATAGCGAGAGTTTGGGTGTTTTAAATGTTATTTAGTAACCCCAGCTGCTCCCGCTTGCTGCCTCACCCAGGGCTGCTCCCCTGCCTAGACCAGTCCTCTGCAGGATTAAGCCTGAATTGATAAACTCCTCACAGCAGATTTGGCTGTTTATGTAGGAATTGTCACGCCGTTTTCACTCCTTCCTTATACTGAAGATTTTCAGGGAAGCGATCGGATTATCGCTGCCTGAAGTGGTAGGACGTGATGCTGGGGATGAGCTGCTTGTATCTCAGCAGAGCCTGAACCAGCTGCAAAGGTAAAACCCCCAGCGCTGTCCCTGCCCACGAGATGGTGAAGAACTAAAGCTCCCCACGGCCCAACCTTCGTTTTAAATTTCAGAAGATCTCAAGCTCTGTATGAAGTTGAAGAGTTTGCTTTTAAGTGTGGCAGAGGACCCCCACCTGCTATTTAAATGATAAGCAGGTATTAATTCTCAGAATAAAGGATTTAGTAAGAGGTCTTACCCAAGTAGCTTTGGTTCTTGGGATCCTTTTAGACCTACTGTGTAAGGACTGTGTTTTATCTAAAATCTAACAGCAGGTGATCAGGTAGCTTGCTGCTAAGGGATATTGTCAGTTGTTTGCACAGTGAATTTGCTTATCATTTTGAATTGTTTCTTGCAGTAAGAATTAGCTGACTGTAATAAACAGCATTTGTATGTTTTAATTTATATCAGACTCTAGAACTAGGGACTTCTTACTGTAGGTAAGGTGAAGGAATTCCTTTTTTGCTTAGGGGGAACTGGAGCAGCACTGTTAGGCTCCTGTGCTGCTGGTAGCATCCATGTGCATGTCAAACTTGGAGTATTTTTTTCATCTGATTTTGTTGCTTTCTGATAATTGCATGATAAAATAGTTCTGTGTAGTCTATTAAAAGGTCCCTTCTCCCAGTACTGTTCCCAACAGTACTTCTTAATTAACACTCATTACCTGGCTCATCTTTATTTCAGGGAAGCTCTCACGTATTCACACACTGCTCAGTAACCATGGTGCTTTTATACTGATTTGGGTGATATTGGGAAAAACAAATAATCTGAAAAAAATAAAAATAGAATTAACCACGTAGGTTTATGATTAAAAAAAAATTTAGAACTGTGATGCATTCTTACTTTTTAAACACTGAATCATAATTGAAGTAGCTTTTTTCATTCAGTGCTTTCTATGGAAGCTTTTCAGATTTTGGTTTTATACTAGCAAGAAATACTGTAAATTATACAGAAGTGTTTATCTTGTTGATGAAACATTTCCTTAACTTTGACTAATATTGCTTCTATTAAATCACTTTCCCTGCAGACTGTTTGCAGGGATTCAGAGGAATAACTGCAGTGTCTCCTGCAGCTTAACAGCATACAAGTTTCTATTCTTGCTCTCTAAAGGAACAAAATGATTTCTGCTGATTCAATTTTTGTTACAAGTTGAGGAAAAAAAATGTCATTTACTTCATGGCAATGAAGCTGTTTAAGCTGCCCCAGCTCTCCAGTATCATTTACACCCATCACTTGAGACCTGCTGTCTTTTTACAGAGCAGAAAAGATCTTCCAGTAAAATGTTTTGGTGCTGTATTTAAATGTTACAACGTGATGATTTCATCTATAACCAAACCTGAAGCCATGAAGCTGTTTGCTGTGTGCCAGGCTGGGTATGGTGTGCCTGGACAGGATTGTGTGTTTTCCCTCAGGATTCTGCTTTCCAAATCTGAAGAGCATCTCTGCTGTGTGGAATTTGGTGTGTTTCATCACCCCAGAAATGGAGGAAAAAGCAGTGTTCTCCTCATTTCAAGGGTATTGAGGGAAGATCTGTTGTGGTGCCCAGGAGAGAAGCTGTGTTGGGGGATCACCAGGGCTCACAGCATGTCTGTGGGCATTTGAAGGTGGGAATACATGGGCAGGCAACATCAGCTGTTGATTGCCTGTTTCACTAGATGAAATGAGTCAGGGCACAGGAGACTGAAGGTGTAGGGACTCCAAGTTGAATTTCTTTCCTGTTAAGATGCTGACTGGACAGTTTCAGTTTCATCTGTTGACCAGTTCATGCAAGGTGAAAATCCCAGTGACCTTGCAGCCATCACTTTCCTGCTCCCTGGGTTAGCTGAATCACAGAATGTTACATAAACTGAACTGTAAAAGAAGCCACATCTTGTGGCTTGCTTTTTTTTTGTTGGCTTTTCCCCTTTCTTTTCCCCCTCTGACAGTGTGTGTGGTATTCTACGATAGCAGAGCTCCTGGCATTTGTTTGCAAACATTTTGGTTATTGATTCCTCTGTAGTTCCTAAAGTGACTTGGCAAAGTCCTTTCCTTAATTGTGTTGTTTACCTGGCTATCATCCTTGCCTGTCACTGCTCCCTCTTTTTTATGTTGTCAGCTTTTCATGTACAAAAGTGCCCTGTTTGGTTACATCAGACATGGAAATAACGTGAATGTCTTATGTCAAAACACTAAATATTCACTGCTCCCTCTTTTTTATGTTGTCAGCTTTTCATGTACAAAAGTGCCCTGTTTGGTTACATCAAACAGACATGGAAGTAACGTGAATGTCTTATGTCATAATACTAAATATTGGAGTTTTAAAACCTCCTTATGCTGGAACTTTGAGCTTAATTTTAATCTTCTAAATTACTTTAACCAAATTTGGCAAACGAAGGGAAAACTGGGATTATTTCTTTTCCCACAGCTCATTCTTTACGTCTTTAAGTTGATGTTTTAGAAAGTGACTTGCATTGCTCTTTTTAACAGTACCAGCTTTCTTTTCTGGCAGATATTTGCTTGTTTGTCTCTTTGGTGTCTAAAAGATGTTTTGCATTCAGGGAGCCTATACAAAGCCTCGTTGTACAGAATGTTAGCCAGAAGCAGAGATCAGGTGTCTTTTTGTATAAATAAAACCCAGATCTGCCTTCATTTTGTCCATCTCTTCTCTGCTTTGTTTCCAAAGTGCTGTTCCTCTGTGCTGATGTGGCAAACAGAGGAGCCCCTCTGCTCACCACACCACTGGGTCTTTGTCATCTGCAGCTCCTTGAATGGCATAACAGACAATAACAACTTTAAAGGAGGAGTAGTGGCTTCAGCTGCTGATCTGTGGATTCAGTTTTCATCGTGGTGTCTGACTGCACAGTGCCAGCAGGCTGGGGAGGAGCTCTGCTGGAGGCACAGCAGTTGTGCACTCCTTTAATCTGATTTTCCTGCTCCTTTTGCCTCTGTCCAGTCTGCCACTTTGACTTCATTTTGTAGTGCCTGAGGCTTGGACAGCCCCAACTTTTCAAAGCTCTTCATAGCGTGGCCAGCTTGACCAAAAGGCTTGACTGCAGGTGTCTGTGTCCTGCTCGTGGAGCCTGTGCTACCAAGCCAGGTGGTGGCTTTCAGTTTTACTGTGGTGGAGTGCTTTAATTTCCTTTTCTCTTTCCTTTTTGCATCAATGATCAGGCACAAACTGAGGTTTCCACCTGCTACATGTTCTCTTGCGTTGACATCCTTCTGTCTGCAGTGCTGAGGAGCATTTCCTGTGGGCACTTTGAAACAAGAAAACTTCTCTTAAACCTTTGTACCCATGAGTGAGCATGGATTTATTATAGACTTTTAAATGCATTTTTTAAATGCTTATTGGTTTCAGTTGATGGCATAGCTCAGTGACTGCCAGTTAAGCAAATACTCAAACAAGATCATTGTTGATGACACATTTACTTCCCCTTTTTTTAGTGTTGTCACAAATGAACACCCTCTCCAAATCTAGCTGTAGTACAGTTATATGTTTCCTGTCATTTACATGAGACTGTACAGTAGTGTGGTGACCTCCTGGTGAATTTTGCAGCAGCAGGTGGCAAAAGGTATTCTCCATTAAAGTCAGTTTTTATTGAGTAAAAACTAGTTCCCATGAAGTCCTCTGTTTAGTCTGTTGCTTGTTGGCTTTTTTTCCCTTCCTTGCTGTGTTTACTCCAGGCTGTAGGCACTGAGGAGAAGGGAGTCCTGTACCTGAGGAGATCCTGGGTTTGGTTCTCGTGTGTGCTGCTGGCTCAGGGAGGCTTCACACAGATGGTGTCACTTCTCTGTGTCCATGTGTTCCCCTCGAGGGAATAAAGAGATTCTTCAAATATCAGAAGATTAATAATTTGGGATGTGCTTTTAAGCTATTAAATTAGGAATTGCTGTTAAATGGCAAGTGTGTCATGGAGAAAAACTTCTAGAACAGTATTGGAGTTCTTGATTTCTGTCAGAGTAAAGCAGGAGAAGTTTTGGGTACTTGACTGGGTGACTTTTCTCTTCCTTTTCCTAGATTGAACAGCAGGACGTCCCGTTTGCAGAGGCAGGACACAGTCCTTCTGTGTCATGGATGGGAGAATGAACAAGTTTCATGTTGCTTTCCTTTTTTTTATGTAAAATTATTTGCCTTGAAGAGCAGTTAAAGCAAGATGATGGGGTGTCCTCACATTCTGTTTTGGTTTTATTTTTTGGAAGGCAGAAGCCCTGCTAGAAGCTGGAACATCAGGAAGAGCAGCTTTGGGTGAACGATGCTCAGAGACACCATGAAGTCCTGGAGTGACAGCCAGTCAGACCTCTACAGCAGCGACCAAGAGGAGGAGGAACAGATGATTTTTGGAGAAAATGAAGATGATTTGGAAGAGATGATGGATTTAAGTGACTTGCCTACCTCACTTTTTGCTTGCAGTGTTCATGAAGCTGTGTTTGAGGTGCAGGAAGAGAAGGTAAGGTGGAGAGAGGCGTATTTGGGGTGTGGTATTCTAAGTACAGATACAGCTGTTGAACATTTTTGTCTGGATTTTCAGTTTATTACTGCATATCATAATTGGAGGGGGAAAAAAGCAACCTAAAATGTTTCCCTCCTAAGCTCAGATCAGAACAAGAGCAGATATTGCTACATTATTCTGGCATTTGAAGCTGTTAGTTTGAAAAGCTCTCTCACCTTTTTTTTTTCTCTTTATCTAAGGTACCAAATCCAAGGATAGATTTAAATAAAATTTGAAAGCAAATTTAATTTTTTTATTTCAAGGCGAAGATTCTGTTAAAAAGAGCATTATAAATTTGCAGGATGTGTTATTTATTAAAGAACATAAAGATGAGACTCCACAGTGAATAAAACATTTCTTTCATGTTTTAATCTTTGTGAACAAGTGTTGTTCAGTAGTAATATATTTTTCTCTCTCTCTTTCATCCTGAGAATTTCGAAATTTCCTAAATCCCTCAGCACTTCAGTTTAAGTACAAATTAACAGGTTTACACAGCATTTCTGGAGGTGCTTGGGTGGAGATTCTAACGAGCAGCAGCATTTTTGGTGACATCTGCACTTTTGAGCAGCTGTCGCTAGATGGCAGGTTGTGTATGAGGAGTTTTAGTCTCACGAAGGGGCTCCTGGAATTCGGATTTAAACAGAGGCAGAGCTGCAGGAACACAGCTCTGCCAGGCAGGGTGACTGGGAGGAGTGTGGGGTGTGCAGGTTTAGGTGGGGAAGGAAGGGAGTGGGATTTTAGGGAGGAAAGTGAAAGGAAAATGTACTTTCATTGAGTGAAATGTTCATTTTGGAGAATCTTGTGTACTTCATCTCTAGGAAAGATTTGAAGCACTTTTCACAGTCTATGATAATCAAGTGACATTCCAGTTGTTTAAAAGCTTTAGAAGAGTGAGGATCAACTTCAGCAACCCAGAGGCAGCAGCAAGAGCACGGATAGAACTGCACGAAACGGACTTCAGTGGGAAAAAGCTGAAGCTGTACTTTGCACAGGTATTAGGGGACATCAGTACCTGTCCCTCATTTTCCTCTGTCCCATATTTGCCTGTGTTTCATTTGTGATAAATATCTGAAGTTGCCTTCAGCCTCATTCACCCACACTGCAGTCTGTTGCTTTCACTCACTGAGAAATTCATGCTTTAGGGGACAGTTTTGCTTCTCAGCTTGAGCTTGCAGAGTTGTGATTTGTGTGGAAGAGTCACTGGGTGGTGGCACAAAGCACCTTCCCCATACACAAACAGAAGCATTTGTGCTGAAAACCAGAAAAGTTCAACTGTCAACACTCATATAGGCAAATTTCTTAGCTACATAACAAGAGAATTAGTATCTGTCACCTTATGTTGTGTCTCATGGCTTTTGTCTTCAGGCACAGGTATCCAGTGAAATAGGTGACAAATCCTACCTCCTTCCTCCACAACCTGTTAAACAGTTCCTGATATCACCACCTGCCTCTCCACCAGTTGGGTGGAAACAGAGTGAAGATGCAACTCCCCTGATCAACTATGACTTGCTGTGTGCTGTCTCCAAGCTGGGGCCAGGTAGGGATATCCACCTGCTTTTGGTGTGTTACTTCACAAATAGTCACCAGGGAAATTTGTCCACTTAGGCCTTTCTGTGAGGAGAAACTGAGTTTTTCTTAGGTGATGTTTCTTACTTGAATAAAATGATCCATCACCTTTTTTATTTAATTTAACTGATTGAAAGAATAGCACAGAAGTGGATTGTGCTCTAGCTCCATCACAGCCATTTATTGAAGTCTGTCACAGCTTCAGGATTAAGTAACAAGAAGGGGAATGGAAAACTGCTAATATGTACTTTTTGTTTGATCATCAGATTGTGCTCTAGCTCCATCACAGCCATTTATTGAAGTCTGTCACAGCTTCAGGATTAAGTAACAAACAAGAAGGGGAATGGAAAGCTGCTAATCTGTACTTCTTGTCTGATCATCAGGCTTGTTTGTGAATCTTCCTGGGAAACATGCTGGTTGCTTTCCATGAAGAGCAGGGAATTGGGAGGCCTAGTGTTTTCAAATGCTTCTGTAGCTTCTAGTTTACAAATGTCATGTAAGTGTGCAGCAGAAATGGCACCACTTAAAAATTTCCCTGCTGCTTGTATCTGATGTCTTCAGAGTTTCACAGTAGTTGTACATCCCTCCCTCCCTTTAAATATCAACTAAAGGATTGTTTGTGTTCACAGGACAGTGTAACAGATACAGGGGCTATTTTAAAACCTTTAACAGGTCTGGAGAAGTGTGGAAATGGAGCAAATTAAAGATGACATGAGAAAAAAAATTAGTATTTGGTTGTGTTACTGGAGATTTTAAGGAGTTTTTGAGATGAAATGGCTTCATGCTTTCCCTTGGAGTCGTTCTTCACGTGAATTGTTTGCTGCTCTCCAGGGGAGAAGTATGAGCTTCATGCAGGAACAGAATCCACTCCCAGCGTAGTCGTCCACGTCTGTGAGAGTGAAACAGAGGAGGAGGAGGAGATAAAGAACCCCAAGCAGAAGATCATGCAGACGAGGCGCCCGGAGCCACCCGCCAGCATGCTGAGTGACCCCAAGGGGTTTGATTGTACACTGGAGGTAGGGGGTGCCATGCACTGCTAACTGTGGGGTGCTGAAGGGAGTTACCAGGTCAGACACTGAGTCCCTGTGTTGGTGTCTGCACTGCTGCTATATGTCATGTATAGCGACGACAGATTTCACTTGTAATTGTCTCATGTTCAAGAGTTTGGATGCCAATGCTCTGACAAGCACTTTAATTTTAGGGACTAGTCCCCCAAGTGTAGCAAATCCACCTGACTTGAAATAGTGAAATTATAATTCTTTTTTAGATGTTAACCTTTTCTTTATATTGTATAGTGTGATGTACCAAGTGCTGAGTTAATATCTTAATTACTGTGATGATGGGATTGAAGGGGGTTTGTTACATAGCAGTTAAAAGCTGATCTGTGCTGGTGTGACAGAGTCCAGTTGATAGAGTGTTAAATGCCAGTGAAATGTGCTCTTCACACTGAAATCCCTCCCAGCTGGAGCTGAGATCAGTCCTGGCTTTTCTCAGAAAGGCCAACACGTGTTTGATTTGACATGAGGCACAAGTACAGGTATGGAGCTGAGCTCACCTGGCTTGGCTGACTGCACAGCAGAACCACAGGCTGCTGAGGAAACAGACCTGGGCCTGCTCCAGTGCTGCTGCTGCCCTGTCTGTGGGGCACACTGCTGGGTACAGTGGTTTGCACTGACACCTAGCCAGGAGTGAATGACAACATGCAGAGTGAAACAGGGATTCTGCTGCTGAATGGCTTGTCTCTGATCCTCTCAAAAATGTGCTAACTTT
Source organism: Merops nubicus (assembly GCF_000691845.1). NCBI lineage: Eukaryota > Metazoa > Chordata > Aves > Coraciiformes > Meropidae > Merops > Merops nubicus. The sequence continues at coordinate 3,294 of NW_008622585.1, read as the reverse complement.
TATTCCTCTATGGTCCTGGAGGTGGCCTAAGTTCATAAATAAACTCACTGACTGTTATATTATGTCTAAGTTACCTTAGGAGAGAAAACATCTAGGGATAATTCTGAATCTGAACTTCTCCAGTCTGTTTGGTATGTTTTTTTAAGATAATCAGTTGCCTGGCTTAGCCAGTTTTGATGCAGTTTCAGCCCTTGTTTGCTGTTTTTCCTTAAGACTTTTTCTGTGTAGTATCTTGAGACCAGGATGCATCTTTTAAAACACAGACCTTTGATTTCTGTCATCTTGTGTTAAGTGTTTTAGGAGGAGGAAAATCCTCCTTGGTACGATGACACACACTCTGATGCTTTTATGCTATTTTCTAACCAGCCTTTTTTAGTCTAGACAGATTCTTCTTTTTTCTATTTAAAATAATAAAAATATTTGTGGACAAACCAGGCTGCTGATGTTCATAGATACAAATCATTCAGAAATTGGCCTTCTTCAAATTCATTTTGATGTGTTTCAATTCTCCATGACGTGCTTAGTGAATTTTCAGAGGTGTTTTCACTTGATTGATGGCAGAGAGAAAAAGTGATGGCCATGAACTTGCCATGGGCACGGGAGTTTTCCACTGCATGTTGTGCCAGCTCGTGATCCCTTCCTGCCACCAGCATCAAGCTGCAAAATGGGATCCTGCAGGCAGGTCCTTGTCCCAGAGGCAGGAATAGTATATATCAAAAAGGTAGGAAAATGGGTTTTGTTCCTCCTGCCACCACAGGCGTGAAGTTTGTGTATCTCTTCAGGTATGAATCACTCAAAGTATGACTTCTCTGTCTCACTGCTCCGTGTTATTAAACAAAACCCAACAACCAACCCACCCAAGCCCTTGTATTGTCCATCAGGCTGCTGTGTTTTTAAAATTCCACAAGTCCCTTTGGGATTTTCTGTGGTGTTTATACTTTGTTAATGGTTTAATTTCTACCCCGTCGTAGAAGTTCCTGTCGGTAGGAATAAGTGGAAAACCTTCAGAAACAGTTTTATAAGGCAAACCAAGCAGTGATGTTGTCAATGTATCTTGTGTAAAACGTGTAACAATTTGCATTCCAACATCTTTCCTTGTGTAAAGACACTTCAAATAAAAACAATTCAGTGCCATTCACCTGGGGGTTTTTAACTCTGTTCTGTACTGCCCCGAGCTGGAGGAGTGAGGTTTCTAATGGTGTTACAGGCCTGTGGAGTTGAGCCAATGGCTGAGATGGTTTGTGGTTTTCCATAAGCAGTTATGGAAAAAAAGTGTTGAAATCATTGGGGTTTTCAACAGAAGACTCCTGGGAATCCCTGGGCTGCAGGAGGGACCCAGAGGGGCTGTGGTGGGGTTGGGTGCACAGCAGAGGTCCGTCGGCCCCACAGGAATTTGGAATGTGAGCTTGACACCAGCTGAGGCTGTTGGGGGAGAGAACATCCAGTCTGGGTTGAAGTATTTATTGTAATAAAGATAAATAATCACTTATTGTCAAAACCTCTCCAAAGGCTCATTTCCAGAGGGAGGAAGCAGAGTGTGGGTAAGGGACATGCCCATCTGGGTGACACTGGTGGAACACTGAGCTCCTGCCAGCAGGGTCCCCTCTCTGGCATCCATGGCTGAGCTCAGAAGTGATTCCACCCCACTTCCACTCCTCGTCTCCAGGGTGACAGAACCTCCCCTGCAGAATGAACACTTGCTGTATGTAGTGATGATTCAGCACTGCCCCCCAGCACCTCCTGCTCTGATCCCCAACCTGCCCTTAGCTGCAGTGGGTTTTTCAGAAGCAGTCTTGCACAAAGGCTCCAGCTCAGCCCTTTCTGAGCTTCACTTTGTACAAATAAACATCCCCAATTCCTCTAAAGCATTCTTCTTGAGAAGCAGCTGAAAAAACACATGGTCTTTTCTCTGGGCAGCCTGCCTGTGTGTTCTGCAGAAGAAGCTGCCAGGGGTACTCTGGTTTTCTCCTGTAAGAGCCAAGAACAGGTCTTGTTTTTGTGGTTACTGCATCTCATCCTGTCTGCCCCTTGCTGCTGAGCTGCCTCCCACCTGAAGGATCCCACGGATAAAATGTCTCTTGGTTAATTCATTCCCTGAAAGGTGGCATTGCCATTTCTGTTTGATTTTGGATTGCTGGTGTTTTTTAGCCTAGAACAGAAGATTGTCTGGTGAAACTCGTGCTTACCAGCTTTTATTTGCTTCTATTAATGTGTAAAACTCGTGGAGACATTGGTGGGGCTGGACAGTGAAGCTGGAGGCAGCAGGAGGAAACTGGTCCCCAGCACCTCAGAGCAAGGTGTGCCTCAGCCACTGCTCACCTTTGTCCTTCAGCAGCTTCTCACCTCTGCTCTCAGCAAGGCAAAATTCTTTTTCTCCTGTAGCAACTGACTGAGCTGGAATTTGAGTGAGATTCCACCTTTCTCATCACAGGCAGACAGCAAATTTAACCCGTGGTGCTGGGAACTGACCTTATGACCCAGGAGTACAACAGAACCTACTTGGCAGTGGGAGCTGGATGGGTAAATTCAGAGCCTTGACATGCTGTTAGCTTCTGTCACTCCCTGATGGGTTTTGTGAGGCTGCAGAGCAGACCTGTAGTTTCTAATTGAGGGTTATGGACTCTGGAGTTCATTGGCTTCATTAGGACTGTTCTGGAGCATCCCAGTATCTCCTTTGGTCCTCCACTAATGCTGCCAGTGGGATAAGGTCAGGAGGGGTGGCTGGTGACCTGTGAACTCAACTTATTGAAAGCAGAGCTTTGTCCAGAGCAGTGCATAAAGTGTATGGCTGCAGTTCATACTCTGAACCTGGTGAGAGCCTCCTTCCCAAGCAGGCACCTGGGAAAGTCACACCCACCCTCTCTTTGGCCACTGGAGGCAAGAGGGGGCAAAGTCTGTATCCTCCTGCCCAAGCAGGCACCGGGTAAAGTCACACCCACCCTCTCTTTCACTGGAGGCAAGAGGGGGCAAAGTCTGTGTGAGCATCTTCAAAATCCCAGTCCCTTCCCCAAACTCCCCCTGAATCAAACCTCAGCTTTACCAAGGCAGGCAGCAGCTGCTGAGGAGCGAGGTCAGAGCCGTGCTCTGGGTGCACACACAGTCCTGGCCGCTCCAGGGGCGGGGCGGGGCGGGGCCTTTCTGTGAGCTCCTGATGTTCTGAGAGGTTCATTGCAGAGAGGCCGGGAGGCGTTTGCTCGGAGCCTCACCTTGCCCCCGAGGCTCTGTGCCGGGCTGGGGTCTGCCAGGCAGCACAGGCTCCGTGGCTCGGGGCGGTTTGGGAGCCAGCTGTGCCTC
>NW_008622584.1:0-11530 GCF_000691845.1 Merops nubicus | reverse complement strand
TCTTTTTCCCTTCAGGGACAAATGGGAAAACATAGAAAGATGCATTACCAGTCAGAAGTCAAAAAAGTGGAATCCTAAGGCACTGATACTTAAAAATTACATCCTTGTCATGACTAATAATTAATTTTAATGATTTATCTGACAGAAGAGATCAGTAATCCTTAAAATTTGTGGTAATCCAATGGCTGCCTTTTTATTCAGTGTTTTTCTGTGCTTCAGGTCAATGAACTAACATCTATTTTGAAAATAGACCTTGCTTTTTTGAGTTGTTCTTGGAAAACTGTCCCTGGAAGAATTGTTTTGCATACTTAAAGTGTTTCTTAAGTCTTTAATTGTTTCCTTACACTTCTGTCCCTATATGTGATCTGTGGTTTTACCTCTTTTATTTACATTACACAGAGAACAGATTCTATTTTCTGAGTTCATTCATTTATGTAGCTTTGGGCAGATTTAACTGTATGACTCTGCAGACTGACCCTAGGAAACATCATGGAAATTATTAATCTAAAACATACTAGCTCTGATCTGCTCATTTAAAGATTAGTGAGTAATCCTATCAAAGTCCAAAAGCTAAGCGTGGTTGTAAACATTACTTGTAGGAGTAAAATTTGCTGATTCCTTATCTTAATTTCTGAAGGTGGCATTTCTCCTCTCCCCCCCCCCCCCCCTTTTTTTTCCCTTCTTCGTATTATAGCTGTGTCCTCAGCTGGTGTAAACTGAAATCCTTCTATAAAGTCAGAGTTACACTGATTTAGACCAGCTGAGCCACTCCACCTCCCTTTACTTACAGACTTTGTGCTCACTATCTGTGCTTCCAGCTGTGTGCTTCTTTGTGAATGGCTTCCAACAGCTCACTAAAAGCTATTTAAGTTTAACTTTTGTTGTTTTCCTCATATAAAAATCTTTGTGGAGGAATGTCATTAATATAATTTAGAAAAATCTGAGACTTCCTGTCTAGAAGAAACATCAAGTTTCAGGCACAGCAGTGTATATCAAACTTTGTTTTCATTTATAAATATGAGGTCTAGCAATGATCGTTGTTTCTACCAGACTGTTGTTCTGTGGTCAGTAACATTAGCTTTTACTCCTCTGAATTCCTTAGTAGTACAAATTTGATCAAGACACATCAGACAAATTCCAGACTCTCTGCTTGCCCTCCTGGTAAACTGTGAGATGCCCATTCTGTTGTACAGTGGGGTTATTTTGGGATGGCTTACCTAAGGCTTACCCTTACAGCTTGAACTTCATTCCCCTGCATGGACTACAAAGTAAGTCTGGGACTTTTACCCCATCACTGAGAGTATAACATGATATCTTCTCATCAAAATAGTATCAGGAGGATATTATTTTTAAGGTATACTGAGGCATGGGAATTAAGAGCGTCCCTGGCTATGAAACACACACACAAGCTGTAATTGCATGTATGCACTGCCAGATAGTCCCCTTCTCAACACATGAAAATTCTGGCTTCCTCTCAGCCTGGCACATAAACTTCCAAGAAAAGGCTGGTGCAAGACGTGCAAAGAAAATTCTCAGGAGAAGAAAGAAGAATATTCTGGAAATCTGTCCAAAACTCAGTGAAGTGAGCAACCAACACAATATGCATTGAGAAGACAGTATTCAAGGCTGAAAGAAGAGGTGCACTGAAGAGATGACATCTCCTGTTTGAGAAGTGCATTATCCTTTTATACCTGCAGCTGATGAACATACAGGGAACCATAACAGGCTTTGATTGTGTGACGTTACCACTGACAGGAGAGACATTTTTTAATTTACCCAGGTCTTCCTTGCATCTAGATGAGACTGGATTGGATGTTGTCCTTTAGACCATAAGCTGTGCTTTATGACCTCTGGTACATTAGTGGATGTGAGTGCCAAGGCGAAGTTGTTCCAGCCTGCGGCTGGTAATCGGCGAGCAGAGCCAGCCCAGTCAGCAGTCAGCGGTAGCATGGATGAAGACCAGATGCAGTAGCATTTCCAGGCAGAAATCTGTTCCCTCAGCCCTCCTCCCCACACAGTTACAGCAGTGATGTGGCACAGGCCTGCACATATAGCTTAAGGCTCCAGTGCCCTGCACTGAATATTCAAATGAGCAGCCTCCTTCAGCTCCCCTGCGGGATCTTCCACAGAAGTCCTCATCTTCCTTATCTTTCACAGAAGAGATGCATCACTCCTGAACAGCTGACCCTCCAGAGATTCCCTGTGGCATCTTGGGTTTTCAGCTCTGCCTACCTAGAAGGGGTGAACACGTTGTCCCTAGCAGGGAGAGGATTTCAGGCCAGTCAGGGCTTTGTTGCCAAACGAGTTTTTAAGTAACAAGCAGCTGATACTAGGGCAAGTTAAAAGCCAACATCCAAATATCGTGACAAAGGAATCAGTGAACTTTTTCAATAATTATGGACAAGTTCATGTGCATTATACAGATCTAGAATCTATAAATATATGTCCATATATATAATGGATTGTGTTATAAAGTTGCATATTACTGTCTTTGTAAAACACTTAATTTTTAATTACACAGCTACACATAGTAGTGGGAAAGAAACCAGTGTTGAAGAATTTTCTGATAGATTTAATTTTGTTGTGATTTAGAGAATGCAGAAAATGCATCTAGTTTGGATGCTTTCTGTGTAACATTTCAGGAATAATCAAATTGTATATTTAATTGTGTCACTTTGCCAACATTCTCTTTCTCATTCCTAAGCATTGAGAGATGCCTAAAAACATTAGTAATTTTAAAACTAAATTTCTTTACCAAAGTCTCTGTAAAAAGGAAGTTTGTTGAGTAGTTATCAATCCAAGATATCCTACAGATTCAGAATTTTTTTTCATAAATACAAGCAATTACTATGCTGGGTTTGTTTGCATTTTTATATCTTATAATTGCAGTTTATGACTAATTGGGTGACTGTTAATTGTTCACTAAAAACACCATGAAGACTGAAAGTTTAGTGAATGTTAATAACTCAGTTTTTATGGTGCACTGATCATTTTCTACTTCTGTTGCTCTAAGAGTCGTTGTTCTTCAGTTCCATTATGTCTTCCATCTACACCTTTTTTCTTTACGATACACACAACTTCATGATACAACGGGTTTCAAATGCATACTTCTTCCCTGCTGGAACCACTTCTGTAGAACAAGCCCAGAAAGAAGAGATCTCAAATAATTCTGAGGCTAAATTTTATAATAAGTTATTTCAAAAATACTTTCTAGAAAACCCCTACATACACAGAAATCTCAACTGGTTAGCCAACAATTAAAAATCTAAAGAAATATCAAATTGTGTTGGGTAATTTATTCATGGTTTTGAATATAAAATGGAAAATGCTGGCTTGTGGTAGTGTAACTATAATCAGCTGACTTGGCTTGTCAAAAATGCCACTAATCTATCTTCTTAAAGTTGAACTGTCTTTTTGCCCCAAGAAAATGAGTCTTGAGGAATGAATAAACTTTAAGCTACTTTACAGGAGAAAACTTCTGATCATTAGCAGAAGTCACACTTATTTTGGAGAAGGTCAAAGATTTCTAGAATTGAAATGTATCTGGTCCTGTTTGGAGAGGAAATACCTTTAGCCTCTTGCTATGTAACTTCTGCTTTTATCAGTGTAAAAAAAACAACTGTAAGGGAGGTGACTGTACGAGTCAAATTGTTTCTAAACTATGTGACTCTTCCTTGTACCTCTGAATCTTTTCAATCAGTGTGATAGTTTCTTCCATGGGGAACAACAAGCAAGCTTGTTTGCTAGAAACTAGAAATCAAATTACCTTGTTCTGGACAGATTTCATAACCATTTAACTAATTTTCAGAATTGTAGCCATAGTCCTGTTCCAAAACTTTATCAAAGTCCCAGCCCTTAAGAATAGTACTAATCTGTTATCTGCTGCAAAGGTGAGTAGCCACAGTAAAGTCACATGCCTGGTTACATCCTTTAATGTCTGCTGACATAAGGCCTAATATAAAATAAGACAGAGAGAGATCTCATGCCATTTAACTCATTTGTATATTTAAACAAGAGGATTAGTTTCATCTCACTTTAGGTGCCCTGAAGCTAGATAGGTAACCTGAGAGACACGTCTAGGTCTCCTGCCTTAGTAGCTCGCTGGAGGAAACAGGCAGATGGCATTGCTTCTGGAACTAGTGACTTTCAGCTCCTAGTTTGAGATGAAATGAAGACTTTAGGGATAAGGAGCTCATCATTCATTAGGACAGTGACTTCAGCTCAGATCTAATTTTTGAAATAGTGAAAGTTACATGGGATAAATCCCTTTCTCCATGGCAAGCTCTGAAGGCAGAAGTTGCGGAAGAATTATTTTCTATGAAGCACATGTTAAGGGAATTGTGATCCCAGATCACCGCAGTTTAAATCCTTTGCTCTCATGGAGCATTTGCATTTTTGTCCCTGGCTATGGCATTGCTTTTGTTAATGTTTTTGGATTTTAACACTTACCTTCTGAAGTGATAACAACAACATATGTAAAAATAATTTGTGATCATTTCATTTGCTCTACTATTCCAGTTATACTATACTATACTGTTAATGTGACCTTTCATGAGAAAGTTGTATAGCACCCTAGAATTTCAAAATATCAAGGAGGAAAACCAGAAATAGTCTAAACATTTACTTTAAACACTTGAATGTTTAATTATAACATTTAGACAGGTTATTTATAGTAATACTCCAGGGCTCGCTGCTTCCTATAATTTCTTGCCAGTGATGCACTGTTCCCTGTCTTCTGTGCTGAGGACAAGCTATGCAGACAGGCATGGTAACTCCACTGCACTTTTGACCTGCTGTTTGCCTTTGTTTCCTGTCTACCTGCATTAATATTGGTTCATTTGCACAAGTCTTCATGTACAATAAAACAAATACAATCTCACAGTGTAGCTTCGGCCTGTGATTAAGTAGCATAATTAACAATCATTTCTCTTTCAGTCCTGTATATAGCTTTTACATGTAAGAGATGTTGAATAAACATAAAAAAGAACACCACCACAGGTCTCTCTGTTCTAGGTCATTTGGTTTTCAGACTCTGAAGCTGGCCTCTCTTGGGAAGGTCTGATGTCTTCCAGTGTAAGGCAGAAGGAAATGAAGACAACCCCGTGGAAAAAGAAAAGAGGAATATTTTTCCCTCCTGTTTGGTTATATTCCCTTAGGGCTCTGCAGAAGTCTGTACTGCATACTGAATAGATGGTTCTGCTATTGCTAATTCTGTGGTAACAACCCAGCAAGATAAAAAAGCTAATAGGCTGCCCATGTGTTTAAAATAATCTTCCAAAAACACATTTTAAAAATAAATGTATTCCAGAAGATGTACTGGAAAAAGACATTTTTTTTTTATGTCCTAATTGGAAAAAAAAGCCCTACATTAAAATTGATGTGGTTTTCTCTACTGAATTCAGTTAGAGTAGACTTTTAAGATGCAGTTCTTGAGACCTGTGCAGGGAATCTCTAGCATTAATGCAAAACCAGGTTTGTGGCAAATCCAGGTATCTGTGGAGTCTCTGTTTTTTTCGCAAGTGTGACAGAACCTAATGAATAGCTACCAGATAATGAATTCCTACATAATTCTGTTTGTCAAGTTCATTACATATTAATGTAGTAAAAAGTTTTCTAGAATTTTAGCTAAAATCTTGGTGTTGATAGGTCTATCCCAAGAAATATCAGTGGTACCATCTTCTCTTTTAGCATCTCCCATCTATTTCTGTGATATAAGCTGTTAGAGCTTCTTCACCAGCCTTTGCTTTCCTTCTGTGTGTTGCCTGCCCTAGAAGCCATATGTTTCTTTTAAATGCTTCTGTTAACTTTTTCTTGATGCCTTCTTCCTATGGTTTCCATGTGGCAGCACATAGATTATTCCGTGTTATTTTTTACCTGTTGGTACCAACTATCTCTAGCTTTCCTTATTTCTACAGTCCTTCTGCTCCTCTGCCTGCAGTATCTAAAGGTGTTTTCCATCCCTTTTTTAATCTGTAGACCTCATTCTCCATGCGTTCTTACTGTGGGAGACGTACAACAAAAATACTAGTTATGGCTGGCTTAATATAATACACTGCATGTGGAATTTCTGTAGAAAAGACAGGTAGGCTTAGCAATGGCTGACATTAAAGCATAAAAATGTTTAATAGTTACATGAATGGCATTGAAACAAATGCTTTGTCTGGATTTCTGTGCAGGCATGGTTTTCTTAATTTTTTTTGACCGACTTACATAAACAAAGTGGCAATCCTCTCTCATAGTACTTATTCTGTAGTTAGAAGTCCAGAGTTCTGCATCACACCAAAATGAATCTGTCAAGACTGTGCACACATTTGTCCATCCATTGTGGACAAAATAAATGAGAACAGAAAAAGAGTAGTCAAGATCAGAGCTGAAGAAACTGTTTTGCACAATTCAGGCCACGGTTTTGGCAGGGTGGCATTGTGAATGCACAAGTGCAAGCCAATGCCTTCTAATATTCCAGAGCAAATATAGACTCTGCTCTTAAGCAAATAAAAAAATATTAAACTAAAATAACAAGTGAGAGGACTGTATAACTTCAACAGCTTGATAACCAGCAGATCATATTTTCAGAAGGCTTCATCTGCCTTCAGTCAAGATCTCTCAAGAAAAATCTTAAATTATGTAGTTTTAAAAATTTTATTGGCTGCATGAATACAATATTTTAATTTTGAACTGAACTACCAGGTACAACAGGAAACTAGAGATACTTTCAAAGGTATCGTAAATTACTACATAGAAGGCTAAAAATCAGGTATAATGCCAAAAAGGAGAGATTCTTACTTCATGTTCTGCAAATGCAAATGTTTTTGCATTCTGATAGTCAGATGAGGTATTTCTTTTCACAAGGCAAGCTGACCATATAAGCAGATGATCCTTTCACATTTAAGCAACAAAACTTGCAGATGATATTATTCTGTGATCAATTTATCACAAAGTTTGAATGGCTTTGGGACACCCTGGGAGCCTTAAGATTATTAGTAGTAGATGTATTTTAAATAAATCTTTATGAATACACCTCTAGTTCCTGTTCATTTGCTATGTCATTAGGCTGTGTTATTTACAATTACACAACTAGATTGCTCATCATCTTCCCATTTAAACAAATGAGTATAATTTATTTTTAATTCAAACCATTCCAGCGTTTTGTTTTAATTATCAGCTTTTGGATCTCTGAATACACTCAAAATATGCTAACATAAAGAAAACTGCTACTCTATAAAAATGTAATGCAGTTAGTTTTTCTGGTATGGATGCAATAAGGAATACTTCTATTGACTTGACCTTGTACAGATGAATAGTATTTGACAGAGAAAGTAAGTACCATTTAGTCTGAGCTTCGTCAGTACTACAAGTTTTTAGATATTTGAAGCAATCCAGTAAGTGAACCTTTTTTATAAGCAGGTTGCTTCAGAGTATATTATCTCCATAGTTATAAACATTTTCATTATGTTAGCCTTTTTTTCTATGTAGATGTACTGCTTGCTTCTTAATTTTTATATTGTTTCTGGGACAGATTGATGGCCTTTTGGAAGTTTTCTGTTTTCCTTTACTTCTCCTCTTCCCTTACTTTGCCTCTTCCCTTTTCTCTTACAAGTAGAATGAACTTGTTCAGAAAAGTATAACAGAATGTTCTGATAAAAATTTAAAAAAAGTTCAAATCAGCTATATTTAAACTCACTTGGTGTTTTTTTCAATACTGAGTTTTATCTCTCTCATTTCTTTACTTTGCAAAAACTGCACTGCATCACTGTACATATGTTATCTTACTTATCCATTTGGCTTCCACTACCACAAAACGAGAGTTCATCAATCTTAATGAACTTCTGCTGCAGTTGGGAACTGCTGCCTCTGAGTACAGCTGAGGAAAACAGGGCACCTGTATGGGAGCAGGCGGCTCAGAGCGCGGGCACAGGGGGATGCCCAAGGGACTTCCAAGCGGGAGAGCTCGGACGCTGCTGCAGGGATGGCTCCAGCATTGCATGCCAGCACAGCTGCACCGCTTCCAGGAGCTCAGGTAACATCTCTGCTGAGACTTTTGTAGTGTCCCGTAGGTCTATTATGTGCTCCCAGTGGCTGGCCTAGACTTAGACAAGGACTCTGAGTTGGAATGGGGATGTCAGCTCCACGTCAGTAAACTCCATGTCCTAGTTGAGGAGCACTGTCTCTGCTGCATTTCTTCTGACATTCAAGCTAACTGAGCTGACAATCCCTGAAGCAGATGGAAAGGAAAACATTAGTTTTGACAAGCTTTTGTTCAGGCCTGGTACAGAGACCTGACTTATTAACTCTGCTTATGAGGAGGTCTTGACTGGGTGAGCTCTACTATTGTTCCAGGGTTGCATTCTCAGAGTTTGCAACAAATGCTTTCATGCTTTGTAGAAGGAAAAGTGAAAACCCATTTTTTGGATTGATTAGACAGATAATTTGAAAAATAAAAGAGGAAAGGATTCACGTGATGGGAGTATCTAGCTAAAAGAGGAGAAATGAGAGAACTGTACCTGACATACACAGATGATAAGAGTAATAACACATATTAAAGGTGATATGTCCAAATTATGGTGCAAGTATATTTTACTAAGTCCTTCCAGATATGGCTGTGCTTCCTTAAAAAAGTTGTTATAATTAATGTCTCTTTCTAGTCATGACCAATAAGCTAAATTGATATGTAGAATGAGTTTGTTCAAAGAACTACTTTCCCTCCCCCTTGCCCCCCTGCCCCTCCCCACGGTAATTGTGGTTATTTTATTTCTGTCATGCAGAAATGTGATATCAGTTGGTATTGAAGGTAAAACAATGAAAAAGTGAGGAATGATCACCTTAGAATTCCAGCAATTCCAGAGAGTGATGGATCAATTTTCCAGAATATGATTATTTTTCAGAAAAAAAATGTTTTCCACCATTAGGTATTTTGTTCATGTTTCATAGAAACTTATCTGTCTTATCCTACATACAAATATGGTCTGCCAAAATCATAATGGAATACATTTTTAATAAATGGGAGTGTATACAGTGAAACAAATGATGCTGAAACTCTTACTGAAGGCAACTGATCTATTGTGAGTCGTCTTATAAATGACAAACTTTGTATAAGGTCATTCTATATCACATTGGAAAATAATGCGCACGGTAAGTCATTCTGGCAGACACGATAAAAGATTCGCTTATTGAGCTTTATTAGTTTTTAGCATTATCCACATTGCCAGGGATTTTTCCAAAAGCGTTTTTCAAATATTGTTACGGGATAGAAAATTTTAACCTTTCTAGTAATTACAATTACAAAATATTTTTTGTTTTGTATAAGCCCGATGTAAGGACTCTTATTGTGTAAAAGGCCATGAATTTTATACAAATAGTCTTTTGGGCTGTAAAATAATTGTTTATTAGCTTCTTTATTGCTGTCATTGTTGTTTTCATGCTCATAGTGTAAAGTTATTAGTTTTTCTTGGCATTCAAAAAGGAACAATATTAGCTTTCAGGAGCTGAGCCAAAAAAGTCTTTATGTAATTGTAACCATTTTGCAAAAATCAAGTACATATCAAGTAGAGGTGAAAAAAATTTTGCAAATAGATCTACATTTTAAGACAACTATTTATGTTTTCTGTTATTTTTAACATATATTCATTAGGAAAATATATATACTAATTTTTAAATCCATAATGGATTTAATGAAGAAGCTGAGCATTACTCATAGTACCACAAATATAAGGCTTGAATGTTTCGAAGGAAGGCACCACTGCAAGTAGCTCTTCTGTACGGTACCTGGTAGGTCATGAATCGTGCAACTGGTTAGAAGTCAACAGAGATGACATTTATAGCAGCGATGAACAGAGTTGAGGGATGCTGATCTCAATCATGCAGAGGGAGGTGGGTGTGAGAGAGGAAGGTAAGCCTTTGTACCTGAGCTGTGAGACTGCTGCCAGGTTACAAAGGTCAAATATTTAACAGCACTCTTTCAGTTTACAGCTTTATTCCACATATGAACGCAGTCTAGGAATCCAGTTTAGAGGAGGAAAAGATAAAAATGCATATTTTGCTGTGCTTTGATTTTGGATCTGTTTCGTGTTTCTTTACTGTAATACTAGAGCCCCGAGGAGTGCTGTGTTCCCAACTCAACAACCTAACATAGAACTGTGACCTAAACATCCATTCTGCAGTGCACTGTGTTGGGGAAAAATGAGAAATCAATTCCAGTTATCACAGTTGCTCAGAAACCCCAGGGTGGTGAGCTCAGAGACATTTCTCTACTCTGATTCAAATTTTTTTCTGAAATCTACAGGGAATTCAGCATTCTGTAGGAACTCTTCCATGCTCACTTAATTTGTGTTTATAAAAATACAACTCTTCATCAAACATCATTTAACTTATAACACAATCAAGTATCTAAAAATGTGTTAAGATCTCTAAAAGCTCCTACTCATTTCTCCCTAGCTAAGAGAAAAGTCACCCAGTAAGAGCTGTATCAGGCCTAGAGAAAGGAGATGTGTATTTAAATCCTCGATTTAGATACTAAAAATAGTACTGTAACAGGAAGAATTTCTTTGAAGACCAGCCCACAGGCAGGTATGCATGAATGCAGGATGGAGCAGAAAGAGCTTGCCAAGCTCTGTTCGTGAAATCTGTAGCAAAACTCTGTGGGGTCCAGCAGCACCTAAATTTCTTTTTGAGGATCCTTGACAGTAGATCTGTGACCACATGGAAGATGTGTGTACTTGGAAATCTGGGTGGTCTTGCTAGAAAAATCAAGTGAGGTTGTGTAGGTTCTTGTTCTGCATCATCCTATAGGAGACCTTACCTCCACTGACAACATAAGGAATCCTGTGGGACTAGCAGCTTACTTCAAGATTTCAGTTGATTGTTTGCAACAGAAGCATCATGAAAATCCCACGTGCAGCATGCACCCTCTGTTCCCCCTGGTGGCATTACAACAGTCCCATCAGTTGTAACAAGCAAAGCCCACCCTAGATAGGAGCTGGCAGTCGGAATATCTCGCGATGTAACGGAAAGCTTAGATTGCCCACGATGGGCGTTGTGAGCGAGGCTTATCATATATAAGCAATTGGAACGATGCAATAAACGCCATTTGCAGCATCCTCCATGCTGGAGTACGTGTCTCGATGGCCCTCAATGGCAGAGGTTGAGTTGCCGTGATCCAGGGTCCAAGTGTTGGCAATAACAAGTGGTGACCCCGATGAGACCAATGAGTGGGCCATGAGCAGGACTTGTGTGGGGGCGCCATGGGGCGCGGGTCTGGCCAGATGATGTCGGAAACGGAACGTCTGATTAAGGTACTGAAAACTTTAGCTAAGGAAGTGGGCCTGAAGCTGAAGTCAGGCCCTGTGGGGGCATGCATCCAATGGATGATCGCCCGGGGGTTGATCACCAACCCACCTGAGATTTTTCATAAGCGCCTATGGCTGCGGATAAAGGTGGAGCTCAAGGAGCAAGCCTTGAGGGGAAAGCTGCAGCATTGTGAAACCTTCAGTATGATGCTGCGGCCAACGTCTTTGGGACAGCAAGTGAACCACGC
>NW_008622583.1:0-6037 GCF_000691845.1 Merops nubicus | reverse complement strand
ATTCTATGATTCTATGATTCTAGTATTTGCCTCCCTTTACAGTATCACCCCTGGACTTAGTGCAAAGAACTGGGGCAAGATTTTTTGAAATATAGGGTACACTTTGATTAATATCTGCTTAATGACAGCTCCTGGTGAAGCAGGAGAAAAGTAAAATAAGCATACAGGATAAAGAACTTTTAAATATTAGAGTGGTGAAAATATGGGGTGGAACTTAATTTCTTTAGAAATAACTTAATTTCAGAAGACCGAAAGATGTCAGATGACAATCAAGATGTCTATAAAATTTGAGACTATTCATAATGATATTAAACAACGTGTAAGTTGTTATCTTTTCTTATCTTGAAATTCTTATAGGTACGTAAGAGCTGTATTGTGATATGTGGAGCTTATATTTACTTAACTAAGTTGCATGAACAAGCACATCATTAGAAAAAAACACTAAAGGTCAGAAATGTATCTACCTGGCAATCTGATTTCACAGCTTTCACAGCACAAGCAAATTCAGTACACTGCTTTCTGAGTGATGCCTCAGTGACATGACAAAGCCCAAAAGAAAAAAATCTTTATAACAGTAGCTCAATAGTATTTCACTGAAATTATCAAATATAATTGATTATCTCTTGCTTATTTCTTGGAATGTTTCTTCTAAAGCTGCTCTCTCCCCTGTCTTCTCTGGCTGTGCAGTTACTTAACTCAGATCCTAAGTTTCAGTGTGTGGTGAGTCCCCTAAGAGACAGAAAGCAAAATGAATGCCTTATTTATCTTTGATTAAGGTGCACATACCATCTCCCTCACCCCTTCCAGAGTTCTGAGAAATGAGAACTGAACTGTCTGGGAGATTAAAGTAGAACTTTTTGTTTAATTTTTTTTTATTTTATTTTTGCCAAACAGTGATAGTGAAAAAAATACAAGACTAGGTTACTTGTACTTAGGAGCTCTGCATTTGTTAATCTCTTGTATTCCAAAATATTTATTAAAATCTGTATTAATAATCCTTAAAATCTTTGATTTTCAGCATTTTCATATGAAACATAGTTTTGTTTATAACATTAACCATTTGTTTGATCTGGAAATTCCTGAAGCCCTCTCATCTTGAGTTCTTGTGAAAGGTAGATGACTTTAGATAATATCCTGTGTTTAATAAAATCATGATAAGTAACTGTACTCATTCATATACTGATTGAATGATCTGTGAAAAAGTATCTTACAGCTTAATGTCTACCATGACTTGAAAAAACATAAAAGTAGTAATGTAAGAAAAAAACTGAAAGCAACTGCTCTATGAAAGTAATTTAAGCTAAAAATGCAGAATGTTATCCAAATACTGAAACGTTAAATTCTGTCAGATTCTAATCAATGACTAAACAAGATGTAGCTCAGTGATGCAAATTTGAGTTCAGAAATGTGTTATTTCGTTCAAGAGTGCGTATTACAAACATCCTTTAAAAACACAATTTCTGATTGTTTAGTAATATAACCACTGAAAGAAATGTACAAAAATCCTTTACTTAGCATTTGTTCTGTACCTCTAAATAGAAATAAGAAGCAAGTTATTTTAAGAATCATGAATATATGGAATTCATACTGTATTTGTTTCTGTTCATCTGTACACAGCAACAAAATCTGCAGTTGTAATGAAGCTTTAAAAGCTCATTTTTATTACTTCTCCTTAATTCAACTCTGGAACTATGTAAGTCTTTAAAGACAGATCATAAATTTTCTTAAAATGAATACTTAATGATAGCATTGTTTTAAGGAGAACTGTGGTTTTGGTAGTAGTTTTTAAATAAATAGCCTCTTAAGTTGTGCAATAAATTCAGTAGAAAATTTATGATACTTCAAACAAAATTGATTTTTTTTTTTCTGAAAAGTCAAATAATAACCTACACATACATCCTTGTGGGTTTTTAGGTGGCATCTGTCCAAACATCTGAATAATTTAATTTTCATTTTAAATGTTCATTCAAGTAACAGCCAATGAAGTCATAAACAGAGCATGTAAAAATTTTCAGTTATTTTGGACAAGTACAGAGAAGTCTTTCAAGGTCAAACCATTTTTGAAACTATAAGGACTCTATTCTTTTACACCACATGAGGCTAAAATATATGCAGTTTAGATGGGAGTGTGGTGGAATGTGGCTGCCCTTACCATCTTCTGTGAAATGACTATTCTTCAAACTCATTTTCATTGTACAGAGAGATATTCCACAAGTGCAGAAAGGCGACAAAGGTTTAACTGTGCACAGCTAGTTTTAGCATCCATAACTGCTAAACCAATCTGATTCTGACCTTGAAAGTTAACAATAAACTATTTTCAAAAACTTTTTTTTTGACAAACAGGAATAAAGAGGTGTTTTCTTCGAGATTAAAAGGCAAGATTCTGATTGGTTTTCTCTTTTCTTTTCTTTTTTCTTTCTTCTAATGGACTGACTGTTTTACTAACAGCAATACTGGGAGCTAACACAGAGGCAATGAAGGGAAAAGCCATTCTATGACATACTTGAATTCTCAGGGTTCCAAAGTATCTTTTTTTCTGGTGTTTCAAGTCAGTGAGCTAAATTTGTTACCATAACCCCATAGTAAAGGTCCACCAGAACATCTGATTAGGATTTCTGTTTTGGTGGAAGTATGAGGGGAACCCAAGAAACCTTTTTCACTATGTCACTTTCTATCATTGCTTTAACATCCAGTTACTGACCAGGTGTAAAAGAACAAAAGTTATTTATGTAAAATATCTCTCTGTAATAGAGCTTTTCGTCTTTGTTTTAAATCATTCACTGCTTAATATATTCTGCAAGAGTTCTGCTAGGAGAGAGAAATCTATTATGTCTATTAGAGAAGCTGGAATACCAAAAATAGGTACTTCAATTGGGAACTGTTGGAATAAGCAGTGATAAATGAGAAGAAATCTTAAATTTGATTAATAAGGAGACCCAAAATTATATGGGTTTTTGTGGAACAAAAGATAGGCGGTAACAAAATAACATGGTATATTAACTCCAGGCTTGGGTTTGAGTTAAAAGTATGAAATCTAGGCAGGCTGGTACAAGTCATCTGGAATGAGAATGAATCAGACAGCAAGCATCAAATAGTTTTACTAAGTTTGGTAGACTAACCCCCAGAGAAGTGTAGCAGACTTAGACAAGGTCCCATTACTTAGATTTTTAGTAGAGGTAAGGCTAGAGTCCATGTAATAACTTTGATATCTCCACAGGACTTAATTCCATGTGGTCCCTGCCTTTGTGTGACTGTGAGGACTACTGATGTATGAAGAAGGATAGGAGTCAAACCCACAGTTTGTGTAACAGTATTGGCAGGAGCATGACTGTGAATGATACAGAATAATAAGTGATCCCCACTTTGTGCACATTTTATGCTCAGCTGATTTTTCTATAAAAAATGAATTGTTAGGCAAGACTGTAACATTCTTTATGCTCTCTGGGCTCTCTGGGCACACTTAGGACGTTTTGTACTTTTTCATGTGTCTTTATTCTTACCAGAAATTTCTACATTAACAGTGTAAATGCATTAGAAGCAAGGTATAAAGGGAAAAAAAAGAAAACAAACCACCATGCATGCCAGCCTGCATAGAAGTTTTTCATCTTTGTTTCATATTATAGCACTAAATAATTTAGACTAAACAGAATCACTTGTAAGTGTCTTGAAGAGAGGAGGATCAGTTTGCTCTGTTGTCTGTTTAGCATGATAGTTTCAACACAGATGCTAAATATAAATAATAAAAATCAAGTATCTCTAATGGGTACCAAACCCACTTATGAAATGCACATTTTTAGGTCTGTTAGGAACCATGTAAGAAAACTCTCCTGCCATATGTATCTATAAAATCTGTGAGTATAATTGTTACAGGCCTTCCATAGATCTGACCTTATCTTTATGAAGTAAGTTATAATTTTTGTTTAGTTGAAAACAGTTCTGACACAGATTCTCTGGGGTTTTTTTTGGCATCTCCTGCCAGGATTTCCTTATAAATTTCAGAATTCATTTGTCAAGGCATTTAACATTACAAATAGTTCTGTCCATTCTTCCAGATTGTTGTGTATTTCTTTAATATCAGTATCTAACACCTTAATTTTACTTTAAATGGGCCACACCTTAATGTATCACAGTAGATGGATAATGTAGGACTAGCTCACCAAACCAGTCCAGTTTTGTCTTTGAAAAATAAAAGCTCTTTTTCATTTGAATAGCAAGTAAATTTTTGATAACTTGATTTAAAATATACAAGAACACTGCAGTCACTACAGACTAGGTTGGTATGATAACTGCAGGAAGACAAACTCATTGATAGAGTGCAGATAAAGCACACAAAGTTCTATAACTGTGCATAATTTTATGCATGCTATATTGTATACAGTCTACCAGATGGATATTGATATATACTGTTAAAATGTACCTTTAAAATATAAAGCCTGAAACTGTTGATTTAACATTCTGGTTTAATATTAAAATTGCAGCTAGCTGAGTGTCCTTCTCTTTTCATGTAACAAAAGGTTGAATCAGCTATTAAGAGTGGCCTTGGCCTTCCCTTTCACTTATTTCTTTATATAACATTTCAATTTATGAAGGTGAAATACGTGTAAGTCGCCTGCAATTTTAAGCTTTACATAAGAAGAATAGTTGGTTGTAAGTAGTATTTTTTTTTCAGTTTTCAGTGCATCATGATAAAGTTTAATAGGTTTTTTTTGAAGTCTGATTTTTAGTGTTTTATAGAAATTTCACCAAGGTGCCGTTGTCTATGCAAATAAGAATAGCTGTTTAACCCCTTCTGTACTCACAGTAAAATACACTGTTGCAATGTTATGAAATACATGATAAGATTTATTGAAAAGCCTCCTCCAGGATGGCAATATTTTCCTTGCTAATCTCAAAATAGCCTTAGACAAGAAAAAAGCAATACATTTGTACAAAACTGTACCAACAACAGCATTTGAAGCAACTATTTCTGAAGAAAAACAACATTCACTAAATGTCATTAGTGCTAATAAAAAAGTATTTATGTAGTTTCCTGAAGCGTGCTGTGACCTAACAGTTCTCAAAGATGTTATCTGCAGTTTTGGATGTGTTCTAACTGGTAACAGAATGCTGGTGCATTTACCATGGCAAGTGGTGGGTTCTAAACCCTAAGCCCTGAATCAAGGTTGAGATATGGATGATGCCCACAACCAGGCAGGAGGGATCTTCCTCTTGGCTTTTTCTCAAGACTTGGCCAACCTTGGGTGATAAAGCAATTAGGAAATTAACACTAGGCGCCCTGCTGTTAGAAGTGACATCAGGTGTCCTGCCTTTAAAGTTAATAGTATAAGAAGTCGGCTCTGCTTGCAGTGACTTGGGGGGTGTGGTGTGTGCTGTGTGGGGTGGGGTGTGTGTTTATCTATATAGTGGGTGTACTGGGTAGGGTTTCTTGTTATTGGAAGGGTTCCTAGACTGTCCTTAGTAATCAGAGTTCCAAGCAATGTTTGGACAGGACTGAGAGCTGGACAGAATTAGGGTGATGTATGTAACAATGCTTTTCTTTGACAATTGCTCTAGTGAGTTCTGTGGGATTGGGACTGGGCTGTTGACTTCATTTATTTCTTCCCCCGTTACTATATTCCTAGCTCAGCTCACTCCTTCGTTACATCATCTACCATGAGTGAATATATTTGTGTGTTTCTTCTGTTGTTACTGGTATAATATCTTTTCTGTACTTGTTGGAGTGGGATGGTAAAGTGTGGCGTGTATTTTTCCTGCTAGTGGCCTTATCTTTCATACTGGGCCATACAGTCTGCAAAAGATCACAGTAGTGCTTTGCTAGTTCAGGTCATCTGCAGTCTAAGTTGGGGGATTCTGAATCAGAAGCAACCAAAACCTCAAACTAATTAAAGAGAAGCTTTTCAAACAGTCTACCCTGAATTTTTGCACTTGATTGCAGTGATATGTGGGACAAGATGTGAGGAATCTACTTACTAGACTGGAAATATTCTTAGAATGCTGACATATGCAATGAAGCTTATAGAATCACAGAATCATAGAA
>NW_008622582.1:3776-5153 GCF_000691845.1 Merops nubicus | reverse complement strand
TCCCCTGTGTGATTCCCAGTCCTGTGGTCCTTCCTTGGTTTTCCCAAGAGATGCATTCCCTGATTCCTCGCTGCACAGAGCACGAGGCTAAGCTGCCAAAACCCCTGAGCCCAGCCAAATGCATCCAGAGACTTGTTTTGGAGGTGGAAGAGTCACTCAAAGGGCTTAGACCTTTGGTACTTGAGGATATTTGAAACTGGAGAGGATAAAGCCCTCGGCCTGGGGGGAAGCAGCTCTGCCCGGGCTGGGAGGGACCAAGTTCAGTCACTCCAGGGCTGAGGGGAAGGACAGGGAGCAAAACCTCCCCAGAGCTGCTGCTCTGTCCAGGGGGAGATGCCCAAAGTGGTGCTGGTGGTTTTGGCTGTGGTAATGGGAACTGCCACAAACATAGTGCTGGGATAAGGGGACGGAGCCAGAGAGTGGCAAGTAGGGAGCATTTGGCTCCTTTTGTTTTGATTGCTGTGATCTATAATTAGCGGCCGAGGTGGCTATAAATAGAGCCCCGCTGCGTGGGAACGTGGTGGAGAGGCTGTGGGTGCACAGGAGGGGGCTGCAGGCATGGGGAGCACTGTCCCATCCCTCCCTGGACCTGGGGGGGGCTGTGGTCTCAGCACCACCCGGGGATGGATCCAGCCCTGTGGCTAGAACAGGTCAGAGAAGAAGATCCGGATCTCCAGCCCAGTTTCTTAATGACTGATTATGTGTCTATGGGCCAGGCTACTATCTCAGTTTACCCCTCTCTGTGCCTCAGTTTACCCCTCTGCCACCTCCCTGGTGCTGGGGTTTGTACTAGGTTGGCAATTGTGACAGTGCTTTGCCCCCAGCAAGAGCTGCATCCTCCCTGGAGCTGTTCTCCAATCACACCAGGTCTTCTTTCAGTGGCTGCCTGAGACTATTAATTATGATTTTTTTCCTTTGTGGATCTGCTGGTTTGACAGCAGGACAAAATTCAGGCTCACCTGGCAGCATCTCAGACTCACTGTGTTGTGGGTGAGTAACACCAAGGTGAAAGCATGGTGAGATGGGCCTTCCCAGCTGCCCCACAGGGGGTCAGGAGGAACATCCATGGGCACGACGTGTCCTTCTCCCAACAAAGTGGCCTTGCTCCAGGTCTGCTGCCTTCCAGTGCAGTGGGGATGTGAGGATGGGCTGAGAGCCCTTGCCTCTACCCTGCCCCTTATTTGGTGGAGTCCACGTTGCTTTCCGAAATTGGGAGGGGTGTTCAGACCACTCTTTGAGGGAGGTCTAAGAGAAGTTCAAGAGAGACAGAGAACTACTGGAAAGAATCCAGCAGAGGCTACAAAGATGCTGAGGGGACTGCAGCAACTCTGCCAAGGAAAGGCTGAGAGCCCTGGGGCTATTCAGCCTGGAGAGGAG
>NW_008622582.1:0-3656 GCF_000691845.1 Merops nubicus | reverse complement strand
AGGAGGAGAAGCTTCTTTGCTGTGAGGGTGCATAGCCTGGAGCAGCTGCCCAGAGAGGCTGTGGAGTCTCCTGCTCTGGAGAGATTCCAAACCCTTCTGGCTGTGATCCTGGGCACCCTGCTGGGGGTGACATGCTGGAGCAGAACGAGTGGACGAGATGATCTCCAGAGGAACCTTCCAACCCCTGCTGTTCTTTGATGCTGTAAGAGGATGCTTAAAAGAGTGGTGAGCAGGTTCCATGCTGGAGTTTGGCCACGTGCGTGGTGTGGGGTGGTGGCAACCTCTGCAGCAGTGTTGCAGACCCTTCCTGGGCTAGCAGCATGTCATTCTGCTCCTGAGCCAGGGACTGGGGCAGATTGTCATGGCATTGACCTCAGTCCAGTGGAGGGGACATCCCTGCTCCAGCCTACAATGGCTGGGAGAGAGGTCAGGAGGGCCCTGGAGCTGGTGGGACCGGGATGGGATGAGGAGTGAGACCAGCCCAGCATCTGGCAATGGTTAGGGGAGCACCAGGACCCCTGGGCTGGGTGTATAAATAGCAGAGAGGTGGGAGGTCTGGCAGCGTGCAGGGGGCTGCTGGGTCACACCTGGAGCCTCGTGTGGCCTCAGGCCCCGCGCCGGGCCCCGGAAGCCGAAGGAATTGGTCAATGAGGCAAAGAGGAGCATGGTGTAAGCACTGGTGGCTGCTGGGGGGGGATCAGAGAGAGGGAGGGATGCGTGCCTGCCAATGCTGCCATGTGCAGATGCGTGTAATTATTATTTCCTAATCAACCCCCCTCCCAAGCTCTCTTTATTGGGAAGAAAGGGGCATTTTAAACGTCACCGTCAGCAGAGCTGCGCCGGGTTCGTTTCCATCGTAGTTCCCTCCTTTGTCATCTCTGTTGTTTTAAGAAGCCAAGAATCTGCATGTGGGTTTTTTTTTTTCCTCCTTTTCAGATCAAAGCAGTTTACTTCAGTCTTGGCACAGAATGGGAATTCATTGGCAGGGATTAAAAACAAACCTTAAACATCCTGGCCTCTCTGTCCTTACTTTTTCCACACGTTTTGCCATTTTAAGTGTTTCCAAGCTCTCCCTTCCCCCTCCTCTGCAGGAGCACCAGGTTTTACAGACCCCTGTTCCCCTTGTCCCCGGCGTTTCCCCCCCACAGACATAATTTTACCACTGCCTCTGTTTGCCAGATCTTCAAGACTTTCAGTTTCTGTTCAGCATAAAAAGGTTTTGGCTTGATTCAAAGCATGTTTCAAATTTAAAGCAAGCTGAAAGAGAAGGGGCTGGAGAGGAGCGACTGTGTGAGGCTCAGATGGTGACAGGGACACCCCAGCCCAGATTTTTTTCTAGATTGTGGGTCTGACTTGGTTTTCTAGTGAGGGAAGTTTCTTCCTGGTTCTTCTAGTTTTTGGCTTGACCTCAACAGAGGTGGAAAGTCACCCCTTGCACGGCCACGTCCTGCAGTGCTCCAGAGGTGGTTTGTCAGCGTGGTGAACACTGGTGATAGTGCCCTGCCAGTCCCACCAGTTTATGCAGTGGAGGGGAAATGGCTCCATCCAGGAGCTCCTGGATTCATGGTTGTGCTGTGGGTGGGAAATCATGCAGGATGTGAGTGGCTGGGATGGGGGTGATGGGCAGCAGAACTGGGGAAATAACGGGTTTGGTAGGAGCTGGCTGGCACAAGATGTGGGGAGGTTCCACCTCCAGCGTTCAGTGTGTGTCTAGGAGATGATACAGGAGAAATAAGGAAATGTTTGGAGTAACTGGGGAGTGGTGATCCTTTCCTCTCCAGGAGAGCTGGGTAGGAGAGGGACTCATGATGTCAGGCTGCAATGGAGAGGGGACAAAGAGCATCCCTTGGTTGCTCTACAGGAGATGTAGGGACAGCACAAGTGCTGATGGTTCCTCATAGAGCTCAGAGATCTTCGAAGCATTTGTTGTGTTTCATTTTCAGTACTGTTTTTGAGGGGGGGAAAAAAAAAATCCATGAACCTACAGGGAGCCCTGGGAACTTGTTTCCCAGGATGTGGCTGAGGCTGGGACTGAGCAGCCTTGAAGGGGGTGGGAGCATGGGTCAGCCTTCATTTGTGGTATTTCTAATGTTAATGTCTTGCTTGATGCTGATCCAGGTTAATTTTGTTTTGTGTGGTTGGGTGTGGGGATCATGTAACGGTGGCTTCAGGGGGTTCATGTCTTCCCTTTTCTGTCTGCTCTAAGTGTCTGGCCCTGGTTGCTGCTGGAGGTGGGTCCTACTGTCAAGGCATCTGTGGACACCTCCATGAATGGTTCCCTACCCTGTCTTACTTTACCTCTTTTAGTTTGGTTTCATGTGATGTTTGGGCAAGTAAAACTGCAGAAGGATGGTTCACAGGGGTGAGAACGAAGAGCTTCCCCAGGAGAGGCTCCAGCCCCAGCCCTGGCACCTGGTCCATGGACAGGGGCTATCACTGAGTCCCCTAAATGTGCCCAGGTGTCCTGTGAGCTGAGGTGGATCAGGCTGGCTCTTTCTGTTCACACCCTCTTGAGCGTGGATGGAGGATGCTGACGTCCACATCCAAGCCCCCCAAGAAGGGCACTTGGTGCCTGCAGGACCCACTTGAGAGGGGCCTCAGCATAAAGCAGTCTGTGGTGGGAAGTTTGGGAGTTAACAGAAGGCGAGAGGATGAAAGTGGAGTTGGTAGAGCTGATACAGGCAGTGACCTCCTAATGAACGAGCAGCTTTGATGACCTGGCCCAGGTGCTTCCTTCCTGGAAACAACAGCCCCTATTGTCCTCTGCTGGGCGAGCTGCAAGGCTGGAATTGCTCTTACGCAGAGCAACAAGAGCAGGTTCAAGTGGCTCTGTCCTTTCTGCTGTTTCCCTACTCCTCCATCTCTTGAGACCTAGCAAAGACATTTGTGTAGAAGATGTGCAAGAGCAGTGAGGGAAACGAGCTGGATTTTAAATAGCATTTATTTAGTTTATGGCAGGCAGGGTGATAAAGGTGCTTGCAGGAGCCCCGAGTTTCTTCTTCATGACTTCTGGCAACCTGGGCTCTGTACCCGTGGCCCCCAGCCTGGCTGCAGGCTCTTGGGGAAAGGAAAATCCTGACCCTCTGTAAAACGCTGGTGCAGAAACTAAACCCACCTCTATGGGCATTCAGCAGGGAGGGTGTCAGAGCTGGTGGAGAAACGACACAGCGACCTGCCGAGCACGAGCCCCTGTCCCCACCCTGCTCCTCGTGTGGTGGCCTCAGACCTGCCTGGCCTCTGGGTGCCCTGAGCAGCACATGGCCCTTTGGCCACCACCTGAGGTCAGTGAGGACCACCAGTGGGCTGTGGGCTACTGGTGTGCTGGCCAGTAGCACCCCTGCCTTTTCCCACTGCCTAAAGGAATCCCTAGAAGCAGCATCCCGGTGGCTGGCACATCCCTGTTCCCACCGAGGGTCCCAACCCTGCCGGGTGGCATTGGGGTGTCCTAGCCTTGCATTTGGTGCTGCAGAACTCTCAGTGACAGCTTGGCCAGGAGGCCGAGGCCGTGAATCCAACCAGGCAACAAAGCCACTCCAAAAATCAAAGCGCCTTCCCCCTTTTTTTTTCCCCCGGCAGAGATCCTGTATTCATCGATTGTTGACATGACAGATGTGGGCTGGAGAAAGGCAGCGGCAGCTTCTGGCAGGGGAGGAGGG
>NW_008622581.1:0-420 GCF_000691845.1 Merops nubicus | reverse complement strand
AAGCCCCTCAGCTCAGCCCCCAACCCCCACAGTAATTACCAGCGAAAAACCTGAAAAGCCTGTTCACAAACCTAGGGGATTAAAGTCAGCCACAGCCTCAGGGCAAAACCTTTCAGCTGCTAATGACTCTGTTTCTCTTGCCCCTGTAACAACAAGATGTAAGAATCTCCAGAAGTCTGATAAACAAAGTCCAGCTGAAGATCCTGGTGAGGGAGGCTCAACTGGATCAAATCCTGCAAGCAATTCAACAGCAAAGAATTCAGACAATGAAAATGAGGTAGTAACCATATCCTCCATACCCCCTAAAGACATGAGGCACCTGCGGCAGAATTTCAGCAGAAATCTGGGTGAGTCTCTCGTGGCCTGGTTACTAAGATGCTGGGACCGTGGGGTACACATGATCGAGCTTGATGAGAGAGA
>NW_008622580.1:1321-14293 GCF_000691845.1 Merops nubicus | reverse complement strand
TTATGTACCAGCTGACTGATCTGTTTGAACCCCCAGTGATCACTCACGGAATGTCCTTCTTGTCTACAATACAGTCTGTGTATTGGTTCATCTTCCTGCTGGTGGTATCATTTTTGTTGGGCCTGGTCATTGGCAGAACACCAGGGCAGAGTAGGGGGGGAGCAGGACCTCCCTTGTTCTGCTGGACACACTTTTCTTAATGCACCCCAGGATACCATTGTCCCTCCTGGCCACAAGGGCACACTGCTGTCCCATGGACAACTTGTCCACCAGGACTCCAAGGTCCCTCTCCACAGAGCTGCTCTCTAGCAGATCTCCTCCTAACCTGTACTGGTGCATTTTATTACTCCTGCCCAGGTGCAGGACTCTGCACTTATTCTTGCTGAACCTCATTAGGTTCCTCTTGGCCCAGCTCTCCCGTCTGTCCAAATCTCACTGAATGGCTGCACAGCCTTCAGGTGTGTCAGCCAAACCTCCCAGTTTCATGTCATCAGCAAACTTGCAGAGAAGACACTCTCTGCCATCATCCAGGTCGTTAATGAAGATGTTGAACAGGACTGGACCCAGCACTGATCCCTGGGGGACTCCACTAGTTACAGGTCTCCAGCTGGACTTGGCACCACTCTTTAGGCTCTATTGTGTAGTCAATTCTCAACCCATCTCACTGCCTGTTCCTCTATCTCATATTTTCTGAGCTTGTTCAGCTGGATGATATGGGGGACTGTGTCAAATGCCCTGCTAAGGTCAAGGTAGACATCAATGTATCTCCCTGCATCTGCCCATTCAGTTACCATAATCTTGACTTATGATCAACATGAGTCAAGTTGTAGGGCTTTTGGGTGCACCTTCTCACAGCCATCACTGCCAAGGGCATCTGAGGGCCATCATAGAATCATGGTCTCCTGGTGCTTTGTGTTGCACTGAAATGGGAGGGATGTGTCCCCTCTAGACCTCAGGGCTCTGGCTGCAAAGTAGTCATGCCCATTATTCAGAGGACAAACCAGCTGGAGAGGATGTAAAGCCAGCCATAATGCTGCTGGTTTGGGCACATTGCATTGCCTGACCAGGTGGGGCTGCAGAGCTGGAGACAAGAGCCTGCCCAGGGGCTTGTTGCCTCCAGCCTCGTGTTTGCCCTTTGCTGGGGTGAAATGGTGTCATAGTTTAGGCACAGCTGGTAACTGAGCACCATGCAGCTGCTCACTCACTGCTTCCTCACCTCCTGGTGGGATGGGAAGGAGAACTGGGAGAAAAAGGCAAAGCCCCATGATGAGATGAGGAGAGCTCACTAGAACACAAAAAGGGAAAAAACAACAGTAATAACAGTAAGACTAATGAAATAATACATAAAGCAAGTGATATGCAATGCAGAGCTCACCACCTGGAGCTGCCTAGCTCTACAAACTGACACCAGCTCCAAACCCTCACCACTTACCAACTAGCTCCTACCCACGTCCCCCACCCCCAGGATGGCAGGTTTCGTTGGCTATCCTGACTATGAATCCTCCCAGCTTCTTATGAAAATTAACCCTATCCTAGCCGAGCCCAGGACAAACGCACCCTTGACACAAAGGGAAGGTCAGCCTCGAATGGGCACCTCTGGCCTTTGCTATCTCCTGTTTTTCTTCTGATGCAGTTTTCTGTAGAAAGGTCAGCGGTGGTGATTGATCAGTGACATGAACAGCATCAGCAGGAAAAGGGAGGTGAACCCAGAGGAGGGCAGGAAAGGAAAGAGAAAGGTCATCTGAGTCCTGCAATGCCTGGAGAAGTGATGGCCACAGTCCTAGAGCTGTCACTGCTGACTTGGATTGGGAAGGAGCACTTATTCAATACGCAAGGCAAGAGGGAGTGTAAGGAGTTGGAGAAATAATCCAAAAGCAATAGGAAGCAATTCAGTAAAGACATACAGGCTATAAAAGGAAAGCCTAAGGAAAGCTGGAGTTATTTACTCAACAGAAGACTGACACATGATAGCCATTTTCGAGGACGTCAAAAATTGCTAAAAAAAAAAGTGTATTGTTCTTTAGGTCTTCTGCTTCATAGCAAGCAGGATTGGAGCAAGGGAGGTTTAGGTTAGAGATTTTCCAATGTTTTCTAGTTGGGAGAGCCAAGCAACTGAGCAGAGTGCCAAGGGAGGTTGCCTACTGTTTGGATTTGAAGGTTTTGGGAAACAGATGAAATGTTATTGATCAGGAATGGTTAATTTATTCTGACTCAGTGCATAGGGATGGACTAAATAATGCCTTGAGACCATTCCAGCCCTATATTCTGAGATTTGTACCTTACATAAACTTCAGTGTAGGTCTGACCTAGCTGGAATGGTTTTACCATTAAGCAAAATAAAAGTCTTACAGACATGAATGGTAAATTCTGTGCTGCAAATTAAAGCTTCAAGTAATTATGCATGGCCTTTTCACATTGTATTTATACTTTATGAATGTTATTTTACTTCACTGCATATAAATAACAAGTTGAGAATTGCTGTCCTTAAGTGAAACCATCTCTACTTTTCTGTGAAACATATTACCATTTTTAACAGGCCCTTCATGACCCACTCGGGGTTATTGGAGGATTTTTTTGCATTGTTGCTAGGCAGCTTCCTCCGTGCCCGCAGACAGACATTGTGGGTAAGTCATGGCTAATTAAAAAAATCTTTGTATTTTTGAGTATACATCAGCCCAAGTTTATAAAGCTTGCTGCTTGGGATAAGGACAATTTAATTGGTATGAGGACTGATGAGACAAAAGAAGAGCAATTGTGCAGTGTTCTCAAATAATATGTTGTTTACACTCATATTACCCTGAATCCACTGGGTGAAAGCAGTGGCAAATATCCAAATATTGTTTATTTGTGAGAAAAGAACATTGAGCTGGACTGTTCTGACATTGGTTTTACTCAGGAAATTTCAAAGAATCAAGCATCACATTGAAATATAAGAATACTAAGCATAAGAAAATTTAACATGGAAGAACTGGAAATTTGTAAAGGGGCATAAATTGTTTATTTTCTTCAGTGTTTTTGCAGTTAAAAAGCTCTTCCAAGCTATTAGCAACTCCACAATGGCCATGTTTTTTAGAATATTAGCCAACAGGCAAGGTAAAAATGCCTCTGCAGAATGGGCTGAGGAGTTTTTATAGCGAGATAGATTACTCCTAGGTGCTAAGCAAAAGCTAGGGGGGCAGCTCTGCTGGGATGGTCCCTGGGCAGGTGAAGCACAATATGCTGCTGGTTACCTGCAGCTGCTGCACTGCACATCACTGGGAACCAGCTTGTGTAGGGGGACAAGGCTGCCTGGCTGAATAGAGTTAAAGCATTAAGTAGCTTTCCTCCTGGTGACTTACACAAGGTATCAGTGCATACAGTTAGCAAATATTAGAGAAGAGTCTTTGTATGAGCAAAATGTGCACAAGATCAGTTACGATTGCTTTGACCTCCATTCACCCTCAAAAGAGTATCAGAAACTTATCATTTCTGCAAAGAGGAATATAGGGCAAAGGCTAAATCTTCATTTAATCTCTTAGGAAGTTACCACTTAAAGAAAAATCATTGAATGGCAAGATGAAGTACAGGGATTATAGAAGCTGAGGAAACCTGATACAGATAAATAGAGATTTATTGGAAAGAATAGATTTTATAGGTGCTGGGGTTTTCTTTTTCTTTGGAGGGATTACTTTTGAAATGGATCTAGTTCAGGGAAATGAGCAGTCTGAAGGAATCTTTAAACTGCTTCTGCAGCTAGGCAAGAATTGGTTTGGAGGGATCTTTGTGGAAAATTTTGAACTCTTTACAGATGCCTTTTACGTAAGGTACAGGAATAGTTTTATAGGGAAGCTTTGAACTGATAATAGAAGCTGACACCTTCTTTTCTTTAAAACTTTATCAGTTTGTTTTTCTTTGCCTTATCCCTTCCTCCTTAACTATATTGTATTTGTTTTACCTGTTATGTGAAACACCTTTTTGAAGGAGACACTGGAGCTTATCACAATTGTATGGCAGTTGATCATTGTGCCTGCACCTCTTCCAGGGTTGCAGCTCTGGACTGGGGACCTTTCTTTTCTTAGATGTTTTTAGTTGTGTTTGCTACTGGCCTCTGAGAGGAGAAAGTTTTGTTCAGTCTCTATTAAAACAGGAAATCTGTGTTGAAGCAGAGATCTTAATGGTTTCTCTGGAATCCCTGATGCCTTTTAAAAATAGGATTGCTGTGAGCTGTGTCTGTAGAGAAGTGGTACATTTAGTCCCAAGCCTGGACTGGCCACAACTGATGTAAGGACAAGCTGACCAGTGGCTGACAGAAGGAAGCAGAGTGTGGTGAAGCTCATGATGCAGACACAATGGCTAGCTGAGAAACAGGAATATCCATATCCCGTGCAGCAAAGGAATCATGTGTATATATATATATATTTATTTTAAATGACTGTACCCTTGCTTGATCAGTGGTGTTTTGGAGGAATGGTGTGTGTCAGGGTGCTGTCGATGAGGAGCCTCCTCTCTCACCCCAGCACTGCTATAAACACAGCATGATGCGTGGCAGTGCTTGTGCAGCCCAGAGTGGAGGCATTTACCCTTGGAGCCCACTGAATAATTTAGAAGCCACTGCATTCTGTAGGAGCATGATTATATTTGTAGAGCTTGAGGGATACTTTGCAGAAAGCTTCAGGATTTAATATAAAACAGCTGAGGTGGTTATAGCTCCTCAGGAGCGTCAGCTCTGCAAACTGTGGTAGCAATGCAGGAGCTGGCAGCACTGGGGAAGGGGACTTTGAGATGAGGCCAAAGAAGTTTGTTCTCAAAGCACCTAGGGGAGTCTCTGCTAGGGGAAAGTCTGAGCTGTTTTCTGTGCCACACAATGCCTAACTAAATATCTGTGCTGGTGGAATGAAGGGCAGGTGGAGTGGGAAAACATAATGGAAAAGGTCTGTGCTGGTTCAGGATTCTGTATGTCTCTGTTGGATTGTCAGAAATGCTGAGCATATACAGTTCTGTTGCCATGAAGAGACTGTACTTACAGTCACTATTTTTAAAATCTGAGGAAAAAGTGTTCATACAATGGCATATTCAATTTTCTGTGTTCCTACAAACCTGCCTTATCTACCTCCACCGATGCAGGTAATCTGCATAGTGTTTATGTTATTTATCCCTTTGAATTCTGCTTAAAATGGCATCTTTTCTTGCTTTCTAGTACTCCTCTCCTCCTCAAATGCTTCCTCTTTCTCCCCTTGTTTCTACAGAAAAAAAGGGAAAACACCATTTTGTGCTGGGATTATTGACTCTGGATCCCTGGATTATTGACTGGGATTTTTAGTGTAGAAAGATTTTTTTTTAAGAAATATGTAAATCATTTTAGTATCAAAGTACTGCAGAAAGTACTCTCAAATCCATTTTAGGTCAATCTCTGAAAATCTAAATCTCCTGGCAGGGATGTTTCACATCCGTTTAGTAGCTCAATCTGTAATATTTTGGCACAGCAGTGGCTCTCCTCTACTCCATCTCCTCGACACTGCATGCGGTGCACTTACTCTTCAGAAGGTGCTTCTGAGTGGGAATCAGGTGGGACTAACTTTCTCCAGCCTCAGAGGATGGACCCCATAAATAAGTCTGACCTCAGCTGTGCTGCCCACAGGAGCTGGGCAGGTGCAGGCTGCGCTGGCACAGCCCTGGCAGTGCTCTCGGCATGAGGACAAGGAGGAGGAAGGTTGGGCACCCCATTGCTGTCAGTCAGAACAGGATTTTGCCTGATTCTGTGAGTGAAATGGATCTAGCACTGCAACACTGCTACTGAAGGGATGTTTGTTGTCCTTAAAATCTCTGTAAGAGGCAAAAAGTAACCTGATTATGTTAGGACAAAATTCAGTTACCAGAGGAAAGCTGTCCAAAATCTAAGATTGGCAATTCTCAGTACATTTATTTAACATTAAGGCCTGTTATAACTTTCACTGTGGAGTGAAGGATGTGTTCAATTAAATCCCTGATTTCTTGTGCTAAAAGAAATTAGATTTTCCTAAATGCTATGTGGAAAAAGGCTATAATTTTATACATCTCTGGAGTAGTAAATTATTCATATGATCTTCATTTAGATCAAAACAGAGGTTTGCCCAAACTGGAGGTGGGCTCATGTTTCATGCTCTTGCTTGTGTTTACTGGGCTGCATCTTATTGCCTTCTGTACCCAAACAGATCTGCACTTCTCCAGCTGTTAGTATGGGCTGTGGCCCCAAACTGTTTACTGATGACCATGGAAGTGCATGAACTATAAACCCATATTTTCTGGAGCAGGGGCAGGTTTCCACATGCAGTGGCATACGTGTGTGTGCAGCCCAAAGGCTTGTTCAACAGGGTGGTGTGGACTACCTCTCTGAATGACAACCACAGGGAACACCCTCAGGTTTCATCTTTGGTGGCGTGTGAAGCAACGTGCCCACCAGCCACTGCAAGTGAGCTTTTGAAAATTGTTCCATAATATTTCTTTGCAATAGTATGTTCAGGATCAAACATCAGAACTCAATTTTCTATAATTATACAGGTTGATGGAGTTGTCATCACCATGTCAAGACAGCTAAGAAATTAGAGTTTGGCTTTTATTTCTTAAAAAAAACATCCTTTAAGGAGAATACTGCCTTTCAAATATTTAAAAATAAGCAGAACATATCCAGGATGGAACAGGCTGGCAGTTCTTTTAATGGCTTTATTCCTAATTAATTAACTACTGATAAGAATGAAAATACTTTGTCCAGATTTTGTGTGAGTTAAACACAGTTCTCTGCCCTAGTTGTATCTTTGCAAATGTACAGCTGGAACACACTAATTACAGCTTTATGACATTATAACTGGTGAAACAGAAGCTGGCACATTCTGTGCATTAAAACATCACTGAAGAACTTTAACAGTTGTTGTCCCGTCATAAAATGGGAGCAAATGTCATCTTATATATCTACCCATATTTACACTTGCTGGTAGCACCAGTAGGAGGGTGAATATTAGAGATAATAAATAATTCTCCACTGAACTGCTAGTTTGATTTATTTTTTTAAAAGCTGCTTTTGCCACATGAATGAACACTTTGATGAGGATCTCTTCTTCCGCATTTGCTTAGTATTTTGAATTTTGCGGAGAGAATCATATTATGTGGTAGAATAGTTTGCTCTGCATTGAAACAGTTTAACTTATTGAACTAGATGAAACAGGAAAAAAATAATCTCTCCAGTTTAGTGAAGGTCATAATTTGAATCTGATACAACTGCTTTTCCCTATTATCCCTATTATCCATGCTCCTTGGTTGATGGTACCTGTCTCAGTAACCATACTGCAGCCTTTTCCCTCTTCTTTTTAAACAGCTGTTTAAAGTGCTGGAGTCTAAACCCCAAGCCCTGAATCAGGGTTGACATATGGATGATGCCCACAACCAGGCAAGAGAGACCTTCCTTGTGGTTTTTTTTTTTTTTTTTTTTTTTTTTTCCTCAAGACCTGGGCAACCTTGGGTGAAAACCAATTAGGAAATCAGCACCAGGTGCCCTTTAGAACAAACATCAGGTGTCCTGCCTATAATGTCAACAGCATAAAGGCTGCCTCTGCTTGTGGGGGAAGGTTATTTGTGTGGTGGGTGTGTTATGTGGAGTTTCCAGCTGGAAAGGCTCCTTGACTATCCACTGCAAGCAGAGCTTCTGGAGATGGTGGGCATCATCGCAATCAGGACAGAGAGGATGTGTGTAATTATGCAGGGTTTTTTTTGGCAATTACTGTGTGATTGAGGTTGGGCTGATGACCTGGCTTATTCCTTCTTCTGTGATCTAGTTTCTGACTTGGCTTGTTCCTTTCTTTGAGTTGTCATACTCTGTGAGAGAATGCATTGATCTATTTATTCCTAGGGTTGTTAGCCATCTCATATACTTCCTGTGTACTTTAAAATGGGATGGAAGGGTCTGGCCTGTGTGCTTCATGTTGATGAGGGTGTCCTTCCTATGGGGGCATGCAGTCAGCAAAGGACTACTGCAGTGGTGCTTACAGAACAGTGGGATGCCAGGTGTGTGAAATGCATCCTAGGAAGGACACCCTTGTGAAAAGATGCAGCAGCTGCAGTTTTTCAGCTAGGGTAGTCCACTGGTTGCATCGAGTGGTGAGATTTGTACCCATGAGAGTCAGAAAGCCTTTAGGTCTTTAATGACAGTAATGTAAGGAGGAACAGAAAAAAAAGAAAAGGGAGAAAAAGAGGAAGGTACTCTTATACCAAAAAGTTCCTCAAATAGATTAAAGCATTTGGATCAGGAGGTTTAATAAGGTGCCAGCTGTGTGTGGGAAAGCGACAGTGATCTTTTCTGTTCTCCCTTCTCTTCCTGCTTCCAGCCTGTTTCTTGCTGTGCTTCAGCCTACCATCTGAACGTGCAATGCAAGATGCCTTCGGAAATGCTCTGCCAGCCCTTGCTTAAAGGCTGCAGGAATATGGATGCAGCACACCTCATCTCCTGCCCTCTCAGGGCCTTCAAACCTACTGGTCCTCCCTGCCCTGCAGCTCTGCTTTGCCCTGGTGCACTGCTGGGGAGGACATGGCTTGCTACTGTAGAGCCAGGACAGCAGAAGGTGTTCTCCTTCCCCACCATGTCGCCAAAGACTCTCAGTTTTGCCTTAGTTCCTCTCACATGGTCAGTCGTTGATTCCCACACTGAGAGATGTGACAGAGGATGGGCACAGGCTGGGTTTCACAGGTGCACATGTAGCTGAGTTTTCAGAAATGCAAGTGCATGCCACTGCAGCAGACAGCTCATAGTTATGCTAGCAGTGAAGTGATTAAGGAGATCTTTCTGATTATTTATCTTGATGCTTTCTATCCAGCTTTTCTTTACTATGTCTTACAACATGCTCCATAGAAGTGCCTGACTTTGAGACAGATCTTTAAGACGTTGCCAGGAATAATCGCTTTCATGAAAAGTGGTCTGTAGAGAGATGCTTCAGCAGAAGAGAAGCTGATCAGTAGAGCAGTGGGGTGAAGGGAAGGGTGGGGGGAACTGAATGGAAAAGAGGAGCTGAGATAAGGGATAGAATAATACTCTTAACATTGTATGTGTGATGGTGTGTGGCTGTTGCTGCAAACTGCAGTGATGCTAACATGCTGTTTCAACACCCAAAGAAAGCATAGCTGTGAACCACAGGCTCTGAGTTTGCCAATATTGTAGTCAAGGGCTCCAATGGAATTTGTGCAACCAAAGCTCCTTAAGATAAAGTAATTAACACGAAGAAATGTGAGAGCTTAAAATAACATGTCAGTACAAAGAGATATATTAAGAAAGTACTTCAATAAGGAACTGCTCTTTATAATGTCAATACGGTATTTTTTTCAAGTACAAATGTATGTTTGCAAATGCACCAACAGGAGTTAGTAACAGCACCAGTGCATGTTCCTATTTCTTTACTTTGATCGGAAAAGTGATTTAAGCAAGCTTTTGTGAGTAGGTGGAAGCAGAAACTTTGTGTTTATGTAGGAGATCCTGTGCAGTCATACTGCCATCATGTACTCAGGTGCTGGACTGTGGAGAATGGCCTGTGGACATTGCCTGCTGCCCAGGGCCCCAGCCCCTACTGCTGTGTTCCTGCATGACCTTTTGCTGGTCGACTAGGGTTGGCTTTTCAAAAGTATCCCGAATTACAGCTACTAGATATCAGGCAACATAATCTAATTTTTCAGAAATGCAGATCCTCTGTGCCTGTGTTTTGTAGGGTCAGAATAGCCATGAATTCTGGAGCAATGATTGAACTGAAATCCATCTGAAGCCAGAGGCTGTGGATGGGCTTCACAGACCTGGAGATTAATATTAATCTTTTAAGATTTATTCCCAGAATTACAGCTATTTAATTAAATAACAAAAACAAAACAACCCCCCCCAAAAAAACCCAAACACTCCAAAACCCCAAACTCATCAGAAAAAAAATCTTAATCTTTCTCTGTGCATCTCCCTGGTACCGCAACCTGCTTTAAGTTCCTGTTGGAGTTTTATTTGTTAATGTTTGTTCACTCGCTCCCAACACTTAGGAAAGAAAGTGTCTTGTAAACAATGGGAATGGTAACAATGGGATTATTTGCAGTTTGTTTCAAATGTCCAAAAATTTTATGCCAAACAATAGACAGGAAAAAAAAATTAGTCAAATCAATTGCTGTAGCCTACAGAAGGATTATTTATCTCTTATTACATACAGTTTCCCTTTCATGGGCCTTATTACTGGATACCATTAAACAGAAATCAGTACTGAAGTCCCATATTGTCTTCAACCAGGACATGATGACATGATATCCTGGTATCCTGGGCTGTGTCTAGTCTGACTAATATGATGCTTCTGGAGTAAACTTTGCAGTTCAGATTTGATGGAATACTGCATTCCTTATGTCTAAGCCTGATTTGTCATGGGCTGTCAAGGATGCTGCAGTTCCTTGATGTTCATTGGCAGGGTGAACGAGGTGGGAGGAAGACAGATTTCTTATCTAATAAGACCTAATGTAGCATATGCATTTCAAAACACCTAGCAGATTACAGCATGTTAATTTAGAAAAACATGCATGATCCTTAGCTTCCTATGAGAAAAGGGCAATGGCAAATGTGTTAAGATGACAGGTACTTTTTCAACAAGTAAATAAACTGATTGAAATAGGTCACTTATGCAAGGGAGGAATTAGACTTTGGAAGCAC
This sequence comes from Merops nubicus, assembly GCF_000691845.1. Taxonomy (NCBI): domain Eukaryota; kingdom Metazoa; phylum Chordata; class Aves; order Coraciiformes; family Meropidae; genus Merops; species Merops nubicus. Next base: position 3,627 of record NW_008622580.1, on the reverse strand, counting down.
TTTTCTTCTAATTGTGAGTTGTGTAATGATATGTGTATATATATATATAATAAGTGCACTTTTCAGAAAATAAATGGGGCTAAGACTTGCTCCAAGCTTGTGTATTTTTATAAAAGAACACATGTCAGTGCTGTGATTCCTCTCCACATGCTATTTTTTTCCTGAAGGATGTTTGTACCTACCAACTTTTCACTTAATTTTTTTTCTTTCTTTTGCTTATTTTTGATATGCTAGTGATTAGATTAAACAAACCTGAGTGGAGCAAGCTGCTGCTTCTAGGTATAGAAGCATAGCTAGAGGTATCTGTCATAATTACCCCTGGGAGTTAGGGAAGAGTGGCTGTAATGCAGCCTGGTAGAAAAGGACCTTGGTGTGCTGGTTGAAGCCAGCTGCATATGAGCCCTCAGTCTGCCCAGGTGGCCAAGAAGGCCAACAGCATCCTGGCTTGTATCAGAAATAGTGTGGCCAGCAGGATTAGGGAGGTGATTGTACCTCTGTACTTGGCACTGACGAAGGCTGCACCTCAGATATTGTTTTGAGCTTTGGGCTCCTCAATACGAGAATGACATTGAGGTGTCAGAGCATTTCCAAGGAAGAGCAAAGAAGCTGGTGAGGGATCTGGAGCACAAGAGGAGCAGCTGCGGGAACTGGGGTTGTTTACCCTGGTGAAAAGGAGGCTTGGGGGACACTTTATTGCTCTCTACAACTACCTGAAAGGAGGTTGTAGTGAGGTGGGTGCTGGCCTCTTCTAGGTAACACGGGATAGGACAAGAGTAAATGACCTCACGTTGTGCCAGGGGAGGTTTAGTTTGGATATTAGGAAAAATGTCTTCATAGAAAGGTTTATCAAGCAGAGGTTGGCAGAGTCTGCCCAGGGAAGTGGTGGAGTCACCACTCCTGGAGGTGTTTAAAAGATGTGTGGTTGTGGCGTGAGGACGTGGTTTAATGGTGGCCTGGCAGTGCTAGGTTTATGGTTAGACTTGTCAATCTTAAAGGTCTTTTCCAACCTAAATGATTTTATGATTCTAGTTTTTTATATAGTTAACATTGACACATGTATATGGGTCTTTATTTGGCTTGACTGCTACAGGAATTTTAGGTGTTTATGGAAACTTGACTGGGCCAAGGCAGAGCTTAGGGCTTGGCTGCAGCTGAAGCAGACAGTGTGCTGAGCCTACAGACCAGGGTCAGCAAGGGACCTGGACGGACAAGATGTGGCATGGCTCAAGGAGGGAACAAGGCTGAGTGCCTGAGCTGAAAAGCAGCTCCCAGGCAAGGGGCTGGAGGGCACAAGAGGGCTCATCACAGCCTCTTCTCATGCAGCTCTTTACCCAGGGCTGATCTCAGCTTACAGCTGCATGACGTCAGAGATGTCCATGAGGATAGGCACCTAAGCCCCATTTGGAGAGTGGACATAGCTGCAGAGCCCTGACCTGTTGTTGGTTTTGCTTATGCACGAGCTGAAACCAACCCATAGTGTCAGCAAACACTTTTGCATCTGTTTAAAAACACCCTCACACTCTGCTCAGGTGAAAGCTGGCCATCCTTTCCTCCCGCTTCTTCCCTCCAGGTAAAGAGTTGTCTATTACCATAAGCAGACAGAAGAGAGGGGAGGGGAAGAAAAAAAAAAAAAAAGATAAAATTAAAATCTGAGCTTTGGGAGGAGTCAACTAGTATGTATCTTCTTTGAAGGAAGGGATCAGGAGTGGGTCTGGAGGTGGCTGGATTTCATAGGAGGGGAAGATTTAGATTGAGGAGAACAAAAGAAGGAAAAACTGTGGGCAGGAAACTGGAAAATCCTGACTGTCAAGAAAGCAGTCAGTGACTCCTTGGAGGATTTGCCTGAAGCCCCCAGACCACTGAGGTGCTCCAGCAGTGAGACCACTGAGCTGGAGGCCAGGTCCCAATGTGTCTGGCCTGTCCTTGCTTATGTACTCCTCAAGCAGAAGCAGTGAGTGATTTGTGGTTGGATCCAAGACCCACATGACAGTCCAGTCCCATGGATATGCTTCTGGAGGAGATGAACCACAAGTTTGGTGGGTATACTAGGCTGTCCGTTTGGTAGTTGTGCTGCTTGAAGGTATTGATGCTGCAGCTGGACTGGGAGAATCAGCCTTTGCAAAAGGCTAAGAGAGAAATAAATAATGTGCCTCTTTGTTTTGTTTCTGTAAGGCCAAAGGTGTTTCAAGGCTGAAGCATTTTGGTGAATCATGGATTTATTTTTTTGGAGCTGTTGCCCACAGATCTGTGTTCCCCTCCTTCCCACCTCCCCACACCCTCCCCCCCCCCCCCCCAAACAAAAAAAA
>NW_008622580.1:0-1311 GCF_000691845.1 Merops nubicus | reverse complement strand
ATAAAAAAAAGGCACAGCCCACCACTTATAAAAATAATTCCTCTCCAATTTAAAGAGATTTTTTTTCCCCCTCTCCCTGTTTTTCAGCAGATGAAAGACATCACTTTGGGCTATTATGAACTACATGAACTACATTGTTCAATAGAAAATTAAATTGTTTCCATTTCAAATAACTTACTCCCTTGCAATAATTTAGAAGTAATTTTTTTTTAAGTGGAAAATGCCATTTTGAACCAACTCAGATTGGCTTTTGCTATTAATGTGAAACTCCATCAGGAAGTAGTGGAGAACCATAGCAATTATTTTCCAAGTAAAAGAAGACAGAATTTGACAGTAGATAGTGCCATAATACTTGGGCACTGTATGAAAAAAAAAAAAAAACCAAACAAAAACCAACCAACCAAATAAAATCCATAGAAAAAAAAAATACCTCAAGACAGGATGAGAGATGATGAAAGATTCTAAGACTTCCTAGGAGATATTTTCATTAACAAAATTAGTAATCCACCCAAAGTAGACTCGATCATTTATAAACAGGAAAGAATGGGTTTATCACTGAATAAAAAGTCCCATGAGTTTCATGATCTCAGCTGAATTACTTTTAATATTTACCTGCTTTGAAGAAATACTCTAGAACTGGGTTAACCATTCTCTAAATAGATTTGAGACTATTGAGGAAGATGTCTTATGATCAGCACTACCAACCTCATTATTGACTTTGAGAGATTCTAGGGCTTCATTTTTGAGGAATTTGATTTCTAGGGAAGACTGCGGGAGGCACTTGAAATCATTAGTATTAATTAATGAATGGCTCCTAAACAGTGTTATACATTATGACTTTATCTATCTCCCACTATAAATTTACTGTATAAAATGCATGAAGATGTGAACTAGGATAATGGTGACCAGAAGTTGTGTGAATTCATCGTGGTAAATGAATCACATCTACAAAAAACAACTGTGGAATCACTACAGAATACTAATAAATATGCTGCTGTGGGAAAAACAGGTGTGGCAGAGGAACATTTAGATATCTACCATATATAAAGCATCATGCTACTGAGATCTTCCCAAACATATTCAGGTAAAGGTGAGTCAGAAATGGTTATGGAGAAGGATGAGGAGACCAACAGAAGGCAAAGGGTTCTTTTAAAGCGTTTGGAAAAGAAAATTGCTGCATAAGGACCCCCAGGAAAGAAAAAGAATAGTGCAAGCCTCAGGGAGTTGGGTACATTGTCTGGAGGCTGCTTCAGAGTGGACAAAGTGGTACTGATCCAGCTGACCTCTTAGAATCATAGAATCATAGGGGTT
>NW_008622579.1:23590-25876 GCF_000691845.1 Merops nubicus | reverse complement strand
TAATAATAATAAAAAAAAATATCTGACTACCAAAATACAGAAAATGCAGAGGCACTTTCTCTTTCCTTCGTTTTTCCCTATAGCCTATCTGTAAGAGAAGTGCAAAATAATTAAGTTTTCTGTTATCTGAGAAAAAGGTAACATCCAGGTTAAGCCGACGTAGGTTTCAGCTAAAGCTTTGGAAAAGAAGCTCTGTATGCTGATACTGGTTTGTGCTCCTGATGTGCCTACAGAAAAGAGACTGCTGTGCAGCTAGACACAATTTGTCCAGAAGAAGTAGTTCCCTCCCTTTTTAGTTCATCACTTCTACTGTTCAGGCTACAGAGGTAGTAAAAACCAAACAAAAGAAAAACTCAGCAACAATGAAAAATAAAACAATGCACAAAATAAAAAAATACACCCCAAAAGGAACCACACTCTTGCTATACTGTACATTCAGAACCCTGTGGCCACGTTGTTGTCCTAACAATGAACAAATTCATTAATAAAATTAACATTAACACACGAATGTGCAAAGAGCACATTCCAAAGCCAGTGCTGTGGTAAAGCAAGTGTTCGTCCACAGGGAGGGAAGGGGATTCTGTGAATCACGAGGAAGAGAGAAAGGTTATTTCTGGCAGCCTACATGCTAACGTAAACAGGATCTGTTTCTCCTTTTAAAGTTCTGTGCCAACAGAACTATTGAAATGTCATTTCCCACCAGAGAAGACTTTTCTGTAATCATTAAAAAATACATTAAAAAAAGGGAACCATAGATCAAGAGACTATTGTGTTCCCGAGCTGGCAGCTGGTAGAGTAGCCCCTGTGTTTGCATTGGCATTTTGCTCCAGATGTTGTCTTTCTCTTGTCAAAGTGAAAAACTGAGGCTGACAGATGCTCTTAGGTCACCAGGGCTTCAGTTTTACTTCATTTGGCTTTCCTTGCTAGAGACAAAGGAGCATGTTTTTGTAGTTGTGCTTCAAAGGTCCACTTCCAACTTGGCTGCTCCTCAGTTAGCAAACTGCTGGTAAAAGGCAAGCTTGACCCTCTCAATGTGATGGCAAAGTTTAATAGCAGGCCCGAGCTTCAAGTCCATACACTCCTGAACGGTGGGCAGGGTCAGCAGCAGCAGTGCCTGGCCATCAATTTCCTGTCAAAAGACAAAAACTCCATAGTGACTCTTTTCATTCTCCCTGCTCCTTCAGCTTTGACTTGCTGTAATTTCAGATTCATGACTGTTTCTGAATTAGATGTTTCTTTCATGTTACTCCAGGCTTCTTAAAAATCTCTTTCTCACAACAAATGAACTCCTTTCCTAAAATGGCAGCTCAAATTCACTGGCTAAGGGACAGAATCTCATGAGATGCTATTGTAAAAAATAAGTGTAACAATAGAAACCGAGGAAATTTCATGCAGAAAGCAAGTTTACCTAGCTTCTGCATCTTTCTATAGAAACAGAGATTCTATGAGGAAAACTACATCTTCTGGAAAATCTATCACAAACCTTATTTATCATTAGGCCTAGTACTATAGTTACACTACATATATATATATATATATACACACACACTATATATATATATATACACAATGTTTTTATGTTCGCTTGTGCAGCTGTACAATATTGTAATACCTGCAGCTCATCTGTAAAATAGAGAATATTTATCATCTGGAAAGGTCAACACAAGTGACAAAACTCAACCTCCTTGAAAACAGGCTCCTGCCTTCAGAGTGCTTGGCTGTAGGCATTCTCAATAATTTTGGGATCTGGATGTCCCACGGACCAAAACATCTTCCACCAAGTACAAAGAAACCTGAAAAATTCTGAGCATTCCCTTAATTCTCCTCTTCCAAACTACAGAAGACTGGCGCATGTATTTGTTTCCTCAGAACCCTATTATAAAATTTGAACTAGCCTTTTTTGTGATTTGTTAGATGATAAGAAGTGAAGTGACACAGTCAGCATTTGGACAGACAGAAAACAATACCTGATCGAGAAAAATTCTCGCCAGTGGTGCACAGTCAGTAGATTTGAGGAATCGTACAACATCTGCCACGCTCCAATCCAGAGGGTTACTGTCCAGCTGCAGCTTCTCAGCAACTTCCATCTTTATGTCCTGGACAAGCCACCCAGTACAAAAAAAAATTCCCTCAATATTACATATGCAATGGACCAAGACCCCCCTCCACAGCCCCACCCTCAAACACTCAGCTGCCAAACAAAGGTCTAATGAGGTCTCAAACTGTGGAGGTTTCTTGGTCAGCAGAGCTGTGCAGAACAGCCCTGTGCTGAGGGTGGAGGTGGTA
>NW_008622579.1:0-23559 GCF_000691845.1 Merops nubicus | reverse complement strand
AGCAGGAACCTAAACCAGCTTTTGGTCAACACCACCTTACTGCTCCAGTTGAACCAAGAGGAGTGCTAACAGGTAGGAAATGGAAAGCTCCCCACCCTGTCTGCAGCCTTCTGTTTAGTCTTTATTACAGTCCTGGAACACAAACGTAATGAAGATCACGATCTTTAATTATTCTGTACTGTCTCCAGCAATGCCCCTTATGGAGTAACAGTATTTTATGAGAACACACGTGGTGGTTAATACTCCCAAGATAGTTGTGCTAGCCCAACAGTAGGCAAGCTAGCGCAGAAATCCGCATTCGAAGTTACCTTTGGCGAAGGAGGTTTATTTTCGTCATCAGAAAAGGAAAAGGTTCTGAGCTTCCTCTTCCGCTTGTCTCGGTCCTGGGCCAGGGAATGAGACAGTTCACTCTGTGTAGGAGAGGATGACAGTGACTTCTTCTCTGATACCTCAGATTCCTCAAGCAATTCGTCCTGGTGCTCTGAGGTACTATCCTCAGTCAGAGATTCTTCATCTACCTCATCCTGGTCATCCTCCTCTTCTGCCCCACTGCCCTGAAGAGGTAGGAAAAAACAAAAGTGATGAAATAAAAAAAAATAAAAAAAGGGGAAGCTAAGGACAAAAGCTACAATTGCCACCCATTTGTCAGCTGTGACCTGAGGTGACAAGGAACTAACTGTTGTTTCAAATGAAGCTGGTCAAAGTTCACAGACTACATCGATTAAAGTTGTGGGCAGTCTCATACCTGGGGAGATCCAGCTGGAGTGTTATCCACTGAAGTAGCAGAACGTTTTTTCTTATGAACAAAAAAATGCTTTCGCCTCTTCCGCCTTTTATTTGGTTTCTTCATGGCTACTTCCAGGTTACTGTGACCACCTGGTGGCCTACCTATCCGCTTGTTTCTCCGCTTTCCGTAATAGTGTGCTACCAGGACAGAAGAAAGGAGCACCATGTTGAAATGCACCTTCAATGTCACTAGTTATGTTTGTTGAGCATCAGGAGTGGAAAATTAATAAAAGGGGAGAAAACCCTTTTTTCTGCAAAAGTTAAAAAATGAGATAGTCTATATTTTCCTCCTCATTTTGAAGAGGAGGAAGAGCTACTGATCAATTTTATTTGCCCTATAAAGATTTACTTCCTCTATCTCTGAGAAGACCCAAAGGATCAGATTTTATACAAAAATAAGATGCCATAAACTTGGTCCAATTTAATGGTGCTTTTTGTGATCCTCTGTAGTTTTTAACAACGGCCTCAATACACTGTTTAGTCTCACAGTGTCAAATGGTTAAAGTTAGTTAAAAAAAAACTAAAACAGGAAAGTCTAAGAAAAGAGCTTGAAGATGTTCTATTTTGTTCCATAACAAACTGGTAAAAGCAATTACAATGCCACTTAAATTACAATAGCAAAGACAGTTCTTGTCCCAAAGTTGTCTTAAGAAGACAAAGCCTTAGGCACGTGAAGTTAAGCCATGGTTCTACCTCTTAATAAAGAATTAATTTTTCCTCCCCTATTTGTAGGCCTATGTATCTAGTGTTTGAGCTGCTCCTTCTGTAAGCAATGTAGTTTGTATTCCTTCTGAAGCCAAAGCCAAGAGAAACTAGAATGTAACACCCCAAGCCCCACCTCAGTTTGAGATCAGGGACCTACTCACTGTATTTAGTCTTTGTCAGGACAGAGCAGTTCTCTGAACACTTATCCAGCACCATCTGAGGGCCGAAGAGGTTTGGACAACATTCCAACTTGATGCATGTTTTTCTACAGAAATCTGCCACTCGATCTGCTGTCCTCACAACTTCCACAGTTGCACGGTAGCTCTTCCCTTTGTACCTAGCATTGAAAATATAATATTATAATGACAATAAATAATAATAATAAAATAAAATATATAATGATAATTCAGGAATCCTCTAAGCATCAGGATAAAAGTACTTCATTGAGAGGTGTACAAGAATATTGCTTTGGGATCAAACTGAAGGAAAATCTGAGCAATGAGGAACTTTATGGACTGGCAAGTCCAAGAAACAGCTAGTTCTTTCTCTTATGAGAGATCCTCAAGCAAAGGAAAAAAAAAAAAGCCAGCAGCAGAGAGAGGCCTGCAGCACCAAACAGCAAAGCTGCCCTGCCAAAAACTATAAAATACCATCTGAGAGGACTAACCCAGAGTTTAGATGTTTTCTTTGTTCACAGATGGTTTGTTCTTTGTTTTTATGGGACTGCAGAAGTATCCACTGCGATGCAGACAGCTGGTCCCTAAAACCGACATGGAGTGCACCAATTCAGCTAATAAGGATAACAACAGACAGCTTCTAGTGAGCCATTCTGTGCACATACTAGGGCAAACAAATGAAGTAGTGTCACATTTCCAATCAGCTTTCATCTAACTGCTGAACAATTCATCAGGACAGTCACTTGCCATGACTCTACATATTGCTCCTGTTTGATTTAAACGAAGAAAAGATTTCTTCTTGTTCAGCAGCCTTGCCATGACACTGACAGAGCCATACTGTGAAGATCTGCCAGAATCATTCATCATTTCTGCTTTGTTCTCCCAGCACAGCTGCTGGCACATGCTGATATCTATTAGGGATGTCTCAGGCCTGCAAGAATCTAGTCAATGCACTGAAAAAAAGAGCTATGTCAGCACAGTCCAGATACCCCTGGTGTCACTACTGTGACAAAAAGAATCACACAGCAACCAAACAAAATGTTATTTTCCTCTGTTCAGCTCCATCTTCTTGCCTTTCAAATCTGGGGCAATCCTTCCATACATGGAAAGGTGTCTTCTTACACATGAAACCCATCCAACAAAAAAATTACTGACATGTTCAAAACTATGCAGGAAAGTGTGCTATGGCACACTGGGAAAATCCATCTCTAGTATGCAAATATGGTGACCTAATTACAAGACCATCACCAGACTATAAAGGAATATCTGGATTAATCAAATATATGCAAATATGAGCAATGTATTTTTTCCTAGCTGCAAAACAACCTTGCAAAGAAGCTCTGACCCAAAAAGCTCAGCAGTAAATGTAGGCAGTGCTTTCGAGTAGGCTGTTGTAGAACAACTTCTGTGCCAGGCCATTTCAGAGCACTGCTATAGCTTAATTTCAAAGAAATCTTCTTCCACTGAGTCTTTTTTGTGGAAATGCCATGAAAGTTCGAGAACTCCCTAAGCAGTCTGTGCTTCTGCTTTAAAATACTGACAATTATCTTCAAGTAAATTAAATTATCTTAAAGTTCACCTGCAGGTCTGTCAGTGAATATGTTACTCTGCACCAATACCACACCATTCTTACCTGACCCCTAGCTGCTTATATGCCAGTAGCAGAGCACACTTGGCACATTAAGGAGCATTAAAATCAGATGCACTTCACCAGACATTCATAAAGAAATTATTTATAAAGCTATGAAAGCTTAATTGCTGTCAGCGTCTTGATATGCGAAAAGCAATTTTTTCCTTCTCTGAAATGTGAGAAGTTAAAGCACAGACTGCAGAGAATATTCCCATTGGGATCAAGTCAGTGGGGAATGGGACAAGACTTTACTTGGCTTTTAGGGTCTCTCCATGCCCATGCCATGCAGCCTCTTCATCCAACTGCAGTTCTCGCAGGACACGGCTAGGTTTGTAAGCTGCATTGATCAATAAAGTGAGAACCTACAGTGAGGGAGGGAAAGGAGAAAATGCGTTTCAGTTATTTATAAAACAAATCTGGTTTGAAGTGCCAGGGTAGAATAGGAAATCACTTCTATTCATCCAAATTATCTAGCATCAAAGCACTCATTCACAGCAGGATTACAGATACCTCCAGATACTGCCAAAATGAAAACAGAATCTTTGACACTTTGGGCTTTGCCAAACTTTCACAATTTGTCTGCAGAGTCACGAGTCTATCTAGTGATTTCCAAGTCATTGCCCTTGAATTACACATCACTAAATTAAACCCTGGGGCTGAATACTACAAAACTTGCATAACCTTGGGTAAATCTAAGTGATTATCTTAGAGGTTCCTTGGTATGTGGAGACGTGCCTAAAAATGCTGCATGATTTTGCTGCTTGCCAACCCACTACTTGCTCCAAAATCATACTGTAAAATCTTAAGCTTTCCTCTGTTTTGCGTTTATGAACCGTGATAAGGCTTGTACTGTAATAAAAAGATAATTTCTCTCATGCCATAAAATAACTCAAAGTTGAGAATAACCTGAAGTTAGTGCACGATAGTACAAAACGTGCATTCAGATTGTATTTCTTATTTTAAGTATGTGCTTATTCCAAAGCATTCCTGAACTAGGTGCATCAGAACCCTGACATAACCAACTTGCAGCTTCATTCCTATTAATGCAGCAGTTCAGAATTCCATGGTTCAAAAAAGGAGTATCAAATATTATGCGAGTATCAAACTCACTCTAGGATTCATACACTGAGCAAGTCATAATTGAAATGAACGCAACTAAGCACATTGGTTGAACTTTTACCAACACTTCGCAACTGTACACCCAACAGGATTTGCAGATACTTTTTGCTTTCAGGTAGTGAAGCAGGTTAAACCTCCAAGATTACATGAAGCTGTCACAGAAACTTCAAACTTGCTCTTCTAGAGTGCTTATATCAGATCACTGAAACTTGCAGAAAGGATGGGGTACTTTTCTGTATGCAAAAATGGAACTTTTTCGATAATCGGCTTGACTCTTTTCCACTGGACTTCTGTTTTATAGCACATATGCCAGGAAGTGTTGATATGGATATGTAGCAGGAAAGTGGAATTCCAGAGACACTGAGCTACTTCCTGCATTTAAAGTGATCCCTTCACTCAAGCTCAAATGTGCAAATACAGTTACACCGTGAGAAACTTTCAGCCTCTCAGGCCAGATAATAACCACCCCATGACCTTTTTTGAGATTTCAGAAGAACTACTATAGCATTGAAATATCTGCAAATTTGCTGTGAAACACCTTCTGAAGCAGAGAATCTTTGGCATTCAAGAATGGCCTCTTCCTCCCTCAGTCAGGTTAGAAAACAAAACCACTACTCCACCTATCTTTGAACATATCCAACTTATAAAACAGAATTCTTTAAATTTTCCAATTACCAAAAATAGTTTGACATTTCTACTAAGAATATCTGTATTTCCCCTGTTTTAACATCAACAGTGCAAACTGTAAAGGAATCATGGGATTAATCTGAAGCTAAACACCATTAATTAAAATGGAAGCATTTATTACAGCTATAAAAAGATACCAACTCATTTGATTGTGGTAATTACAGGTTACTCTGTTCTAACCTAGAATAAAGTTTAGCATTAGAAGACTGAGTGTAACTCAGATAAACGAGAGGCTTTTACTCTTTCCAGCCATTCAGGAAACAGTCCATGACTTATACTTGATTTTATACAAAAAAATTGTGTTTACTCATTACCAGCCTAAATTTATTAATTATCTATCTGTAATTAGAGACGCTCTAGCATTTATGGCACACTGCTATATGCAGGTCCATTATGCACAGGCCCCTCACCTCTTTGAGAACGAGAACACAGTTGCCAGGTCCCACGGACTGAGGAAGCTCTGCAATCCTGCCTTTGTTCAGGTAAGGCCCTGAGAAGCACCGGTGGTTGAAGTAGATCTTTGGGCAGCAGTACTTTCCATTAATTACCACTAAGAAAGGAGAAAGCAAACATTTAAATCACACACTACAACCTCTCCAGCGAAGAACAACTTCTTGCAATATGCAATATTTTGTCTGCTCTAAAAAAAGAGGGGAAAAAGTCTTGAATGACATGAATTTAGGGTAGTTTCAGTGTCACTTTTGCTATGACAGCATTAGTTATTCAATGTTGCCAAAATATTTTTCATACTTCACAGGCATGCTTGCAAATTGTCAAGCTACAGGAAATACAGCTGGTCATTTCTCAGAAAAAAAAAAAAAATTTCTTCCCCAGTACTCTGATGCTTCATGGTATTACACCAGTGAGAACAGGAAAGAAGAAAACAGTCACAACTTTTTGGTAGCAGAACCACTTCCTACACACCACTTATGGACGAATTTTCCAGTCAAGTCATTACCTCCACTCCAAAATTCTTCAACCAGAGAAGCTGGCAAAGTTATCCTCCAGTTTATCTTAAATTACTATATCACATTGCTTCACATTTTTAGACTCCTCTCCCCCAGTGAGCAACCAAAAAATGCAACAACTGATGAAGTGACCTTTGATGAAGTGACACCAAGTTTTCTAAACCTATTAAATGGTTCAGTGCTGCTCAAAATTAAAGTTGTGCATTGCAAGATACTTATGTATAAATGCAAAGTGGTTTTATCCTAGCAGTGTTGCAGTTTTTCTTTATTGAGCAATGCTATCACCTGAAGATCTTAAATTCAGTAGTTGGTAACTGGCAGATAAATAAATGAAGTCAAATTTACATTATGACTCTATTAAAACCAAATTAAAATGCTAAGCAGGCACAGATCATTCCTATAAAGCTTGCATTTGGTGCTGCTTCAGATGTGCATTTCACTGTACAAAAAACAGCAGAAGTGGCATTTTGTTGCCAAACAGATAGATCTGTATGACTGTTTCACCAGCAGATGTACTTATTCATCAGATTCATTCTTGCAACAGTTTAGGAAATTTTTTGATTTCACCATCTGGCACACAAAGCAGTTTACTGTTTGAATTGCTTTTGTTTATCATGATGATGAAGTTACCATAAAAAACAGACAAACCTGCTTCCCCAAGCTAGAATCATTAACAAGTCAAGGGCACAGATGCACTTTGCCTGTTATGCTTCTCCCATTATTATTAAACATAACAGGTGACAATAAAAAAAGTCATCTGCATAGGTCACAGTACATATTTGGCTTCACATATCCTCTGCTGGGGGGATGTTCTGGTGTAATAATCGAATTTCCAGGCTTAACGCACACGTCAATTGCAGGACAAGTAATTGGATGGTTTTGTTTGTTTCATTCTTTTTTGAAGCTCAGTGAATCATGAAGGGATGAAAATCTTCAAACCCTTTCCTTCTCTCTGTCTCCCAACAGAAGAGCACTGAGCAGCTGAACAATGAGGATTTTGTCTTTGTTAGCCTGCCCTCTCTGATCAATACCTGAGTCAGTAGAGTTCAGTTCCTGGTTCTTTAGTCCATCATGAACTGTCCTTGAAGACAAAATCCTGAAATGAAAAGGAGGAGGTTGGGAAAAGAGACAGATGGTACGGATAGTCACTAAAACACACTCTTTTTTTCCAGGTCCACCCTCATTAATCTGCTTTTTATACCTCCCCTGTTTCACAATATGCAAAGACTTATCAAATTCAGTTTGGAAAGGACTACTGTACTGCTACCACTAGCAGCAATCCTAACTTGCTTCAAGTATATGGGCTACCATGCTGACAAACACAGCCCGCACAAAGCTACTGACAATAGTTCATGTTTTCGGCTTCCTTTTACCTTCAGTTGCCATTTCATGGTACAAGGCACTGTACAGTCTTACCTTATGCCTATTGAAAAAGATGGATTTAAAACAAAACAGAAATGAAATGACTCAAGTACTCTGGTAAGAATCTCAATTACAAAACATGGAAGAACAGCCTGCTCACTATTTTATGAGCAATGAAAACATTGGCAGGACTACTAGCAGATCTGGTGTTTGTAAAGCTGTAAGAGTCAATAAAACCAACTGTTGGGCATTCTACAGAGCATTTTTGAGTGGGCTCATATGAAGGAGTTTCAAATACATGACAGAGTATAGACATTGTCTATTTGTTACAGACAAATTGTAGATATTAGCAGAACTCTCATTTTTGGCCAGTTAGGGCCAAACCTAATCTGGTAAGGAACAATTAGAAGTTCACATGCTAAATGACAGCACTTGCACTAAAAGCAAATCCTGTGATCAGCTGTGTGAAATCACAGTTATATGTTAAGGCAGCTAAATTTCTAATCATTCTTACATTACAGAAATTGTTTTACTTGAGGAGGGAATACAACTGAAAGGGAATTCAGTAATTTTCCCTACTAATCACCACTACAAAAAAAGGCTTAAGCACAAACTTAGAAACACAGTCTTAAGATCAGGCTAGCTTTTCTTAAATGCACTTCAATACTTACAGATAATGAAATTTTTTAAAAATGAAAGGTCAACAACTTCGGACCTAGAACTTCAACAACTTGACCTATTCAATAATTCAGCTGAGTTGCACTAGCATTGTTAAAAAACAAATGGGATGCTTGCTATCTCCTGCTACAGCAGTGCAAGAGGTGGTCTTCAACATCAACAGGAACTACCAGCATTAAGATAAATGGATGATGGAATCTCTCAGTCCTCAGTACAGCACTTCTGTAACACTAAATCTCCCCACAGAAAACATGATTTACCAATTAGAAAGGGAAAAGAAAACAAAAAAAAACCAAACCAAAAAAAAAAAAAGCAAAACCCCTGTTACTTACTGTTTCTCTGGTTGAACTACTGCAATTTTTTTCTGCTTGTTTACTGAAAGGAAGAAGAAGAAAATGTAAACAGCGAAGTATGGGAAACAAACAAATAGTACAATATATAGCAGACTCATTTCCTCTAAGGTATATGCCAAAACCAACCTATGTTCAAAGTCATCACAGTGTTAGATAGCTGACCCATCTGCACTAGATGCATGCTGGCCCATGTAATTGGAAGTGACCCAAAAGGTTTACTTAACTGTCACTCAAAATTCATTCAATCATGCATAGATATCCCCAGTCTTCTAGGAAATCTCACCTTTTGTGCACCTTGCTTGCGTATCTAACTACCTGTCATCCCAGCCAGGAAGGAATGGTATGATTTCCTTTTTAACACCCAAAGGTGCCGACACCTACCCAAAGACCAGGTTTGTGGGTTTAACTTGCCACTTTACTGGCACAGTAACTTCAACACTGTTTAACTTTGAAATGGAATGAAATTATTTGGTTGGAAACGTATCACTTAAGCCAGTTGTTATGGAGGAAAACTCTGCTGCAAACGAGAAACTCAACTAGGTGACAGGTCCACTTGCTAATTCTACCGTTCACCATCAGGCAATACACTCAGTCAAGGTACTGCAACATGTGCCTGGTCAGCAATTTCAGGCTTTGTGTCCCCCCCTAAATTCTAGAATTTTTTTTAAAGCATATTTTTTTCTAATTAGGTTCCCCTTGCTTCCTCCTCCGTCTTTGGCAGTACAGACATGTCTCAGGTAAGTTTCTCTTGCTTTGACTTGCAGTAAATGACAGCTCATTCCAACCTTACATTCATTGCCTTACTTAATAAACATTCAGGAAGTTCTTTAGTTTCTCCAACTCCCATTAAGCTTGAACAAACAGTTTACTAACCAGTAGAGAAAAGACACTATATCATGCTACTTACTAGTGTAGCTAAATAAGGTAGGATTTACTTTTCTTTTGTCATTAAGAGATCATTTCCCTCTGGCCCGTTTAGAAAGCTATTCCCTTTTATTTCAACTCCCAAATGTATACACCACTTTGTTATGGTATTCTACTTGTACAAGGGTCAGGCACACGGCAAGAACAGCTCAGACAAAAGTATATGCACAGCACAGGTGTGTGCATACACACACATATACAATTTATTTATTGTGACTAACGGATTGTTTCCACACGCTTGTCCAGCACTCAAGGGTCTCAGGCCAGCACTGAGTGTTTTGGAGGAGTTGTACAGATTCCAGCTGGACCTAACAGCCAGGGAAACAGTTGCACAAGGCACAGATTCTCTGTACATGTTGACTGTTTCCAAATTCAGTGATGCCAGTACTAAATCTGCTGTAGCCTGCTCTTGAAGGTCTTGCTATCTCTAGCAATCCAGCCACCACGGCAAAGAGAACAGAGTTGATACCTATTGCTTTGCGAGGAGGTTTGAGCTGATATCCATTCGTCTCACACCAACCCACTGGAAATATATTCATTGATTCCACGCTCACTATACAGTCAGGGACGGGCTTCTTGGAGCCTGTTCAGTTTAGAGAAGCAAAAATTGAAACAATTCATAAAAACAAAAACCTCATTTGGTTAATGTTTCCTACTGAAGCTGCTTTTACTTATGGTGTTTCTGGAATACATCAAGGGTTTATTCATCCTCTTTTACTGGCCAGGTTCTTTCCTGACCTCATTTGCTTCCTCCTAAAGGCTGGAGATGGGAATTTGCCATCCACAGTTTGGCAGCGATGCACAGTGCATTATAAGTGCGTGCTGATGTACTTCCAATCACAAAATGGGATTATAATGGAGAACAGCTGATATAGGCCTAGTCTATCTTAATGAAGAATGTTGCTAGAAGTTTTCTTCTTAGGTCTGGTCAAAGCTTGCTCAGAATGCAAGTCAGTCATTAGTAAAAACATTACAAGGCCCTTGCTTTCTAAAAGACATGGACCAGAACTTTGCACAGGGCACTAGCCTAGCACTGACATACTGCAATGCATAGAAGCCAGTTTTGTCTGGCTTAAATAAGCACTGCTGTCCAAGGCTAACTGGGAAACAGACAATGCAAATAGTTTTTGCTGTGTTTTCATTGAGGAAATGGCAACTTGCTGCCCATATTCTGCACACAGTGAGCTTGCTCCAGATACTTTTCAGGTTTGAGCATAGTACTGTGGAAGAATCAATGCAGGTGCTACACTCCTCTCCCACATCAAGCTTACCCTCCAGCTGAAGCCAGAGGTAGGAATCTTTCACCTTGGTGACTGTGGCAATGCAAACTTCTTCCGGATCAACTGGGTTCACAGCCTCAAGTTTCATATTCTCTTTAAATCCATGGTCAGAAGTTAACTAGGCAAAAAAACATACTTCAGTAAAAGATCATTTATATACTCAATATATTGTATGAAGAGCCACAAAGAGGAGCAACACAGAAAAGCCTCAGTGTCTGAGTAACATACAAAGATACACAGTCAGACAAGTTTTCAGGTAATAAGCATATTGAATACAAGTAAGATGTCTTACAAAGTGTTAAAGTTAAAAAAGGCTCTGTAGACACCTAGAAAAGAACACGTTTGTACTCAAAAATAAGGATGCTGAGACTCACTGAAAGCACTGAGTGCATTCTTAGCAACCAGGAATTCTCTGCTGCTCACTACCTAAGCGATAAGTCTGACAAATAGTCTGACCAGGCTTTCTAGTCTATTATGTTAGCTTGGAGATTCACTTTACATATGCAAATAATATTCCTGGCTCATTCAAATGAGTTCTGGAAGACAGCAAAGGAAGCTTTCTTTTCATTTTACATTTTTTGGACAGGTAGAATTTTACTTTATTCATCACATTTAAAAAAAAAAAATTCTAAGACATAAGAATGGGTATTTATCCAGCTCCGAAGCTCCTGAACTAAAGATAAGTAACAGCCAGACAGCGGACTTTCCCTCCCGGAGCCACCCTGCAACAAAATTACAGGATCAATACATTACAAATTCTGGAACCAGTCTACAGTGATCAACTCTTCTCAGAAAAGGGATAATAAATTCAATGACCTGTTCTAAGATGCCACAGCTTACAAGACAGAACAAGGGCAACAAGAATTCATAGCCAGCAACATCCTCCTCAAAAAGTGATAATTATTCATTTTAATTTCCTCCCCTAGGCATTGTTAAAGTCCAAGTATTGTAATGGAATTGGAAGGCCGTTGTTAATAGTACCCTTTTCTGCTTGACAAGGTTTTGTGCTTTGGGAGACAGCAATACCACCACTGAGTCAACAAAAGCCCAAAATCCAGCAGGTACTTCAGGGACCGATTAATGTAAAATAATTATTTGGTACTAATTTAAGATGACTTGGTATTGATTAATACAATGGAATGAATTTTTCAAGCTGAAAGGAAGGACAATTGAAAGACTACACTAAATAAATTAAAATGAGGTCTATTAAAAGGCCCTGTTTCCAAAATTACAGGAGTGCCAAGGATTGACGCTGTTTTATGACTATTCCACAGACTCTTACACATCTCAGTTTCACAAAACAATCATTTATTTTCAATCTTCTTCATCACAAGTGAAGCATTTGGTCCACTACTTCCTTATCTAGGGAAGTGGCATGCACCTACTTCAGTTCACATCCGTTTGTACTCTCTCAACTCTCCTGTTCTCACAGTTATCACAGGTAAGGTGTTAAGTTACTCAGATGCATCCAGAGGGCAACAAAGCTGGGGAAGGGGCTAGGAGAAATGTCCTGTGAGGAGTCACTGAGGACTCTGGTCTTGTGTCGTTTGGAGTAAAGGAAGTTGAGAATCATAGAATCATAGATTGTCTGGGCTGGAAGGGACCTCCAAAGGTTATCTAGTCCAACCCCCCTGCAATAAGCAGGGACATCTCAAACTAGATCAAGCTACTCAAGCTTACTTCATCTAGCCTGATCTTGAATGTCCTCAGGGATGGGGCCTCCACCACCTGTCTGGGCATGACCTCACTGTTGAGGGGTGACCTCACCGTTCCCTACAGCTTCCTGAGGAAGGGAAATGAAAAGTGAAATTCTGATCTCTTCTCCCTGGCATCCAGTGAAAGGACGTGTGGGAATGGTTTAAAGCTGCATCAGGAATGGTTTAGATGGGACATCAGGACACAATTCTTTACCAGGATGATGCCCAAACAATGGAACAGGTTTTCAAGAGAGGCAGTTGATGCCTCAAGCCTGTCCGTGTTTAAGAGTCATTTGGACAATGCCCTTAAGAACATGCTTTAACTTTTAGTCAGCCCCAGGGGTCCAGCAGTTGGACTTGATGATCATTGTAGGTCCCTCCCCAATAGGGAAGAATAGAGTAGAACAGAAACCTGTTCTGTTCTATTCTATTCTATTCTATTCTATTCTATTCTATTCTGAAAAGCAACATAAGTCAAAAGCATGCAAAAGGTTCTTTTCCCTGGAATCAAGAGTGACATTCACCTAACAGAAGAGAGAATTTTCTGCAAGACAATCTTACCAAAGGGAAGCAGCTCTGGGGAGCTGCCTCAGCACCACATTGTTTGAGGTAGTCTGCCCAATCAAAGTCCTGCCCAGGATATCCTAGATGGAAAAAAAAAAGCAAATGGGTTAGTTTAACAGCATGAGACTAATTCCAAACTGACATGATACACAGATCACTGAAATCTGTCTGGGTCACTGAAGGCTCTTGTCACCTGACTAGGGTTTGACTAGAATTTCACTAAGCATTCTAAGGTCAGCCCACAACAGGGTTCTCATAGATTTGAGATATTCTCTTCATTTTCCTTGCAGAGAGGCTTTGGGTACTGCCCCACCCTGAATTCCCATTTTTGACTTGAAATGGCATCAGACTGAATGTGACTCCAGAGACCAACCTGAGGCATGAATTAACTACATCTGCTAAGCAGGCAAGGGCAGCATTTGAAACTTGGAGAAGTGTTTGCACCCTTTTCACAGGGTACAGATGACGTTCAGGGGAAGTTTCTTCAAGATTACTTCACTGATGTCACACTAGCTCTGAAACGTCATTTCTTAAAAAAACCAGAGCACTCAAATGTGCATAATATCAACATATTCTCTCAAAGCCACGTCAAATACTAAGTGGTTAAAGAGAGCAGTTAGATCTCCTAAGAGGCCTGTCAAGTTTGCTAACAGCTGTAAATCTGCACACATATTTGAAGGCAAAAGTCTTAACTGGGAATCCATCAGGAGACACAGTAGCTTTCCAAGGAAAAGACAAATTAAATTCTCCTTGAAGGAAATATTTTGCTTCCTTGTGATCTAATAAAAAGCAAATAACTGAAGGGAACTGGGTGCTGAAGTGTCCTGCCATGGTAGTTTGAGGCTGGCAGTATACTGTTATATATACTATAAAGAATTCCAGTAGTACCTTGGAAACACTCCTCTTACAAGGCATGCTTGTGACAAGGGTTTAAGAAATCAAACAAAATTGTAACCCTAGTCTTAAGAATACAGTATTAATAAGACAATCTGAAATTTATGACATTCAACTACCCTTCAGAGAGGGCCTAACCACACAGAAGCACCTATTGCTTTTTCTAGCTTTATCAGTGCCAGCAGGGGTCTTGGGACCTTGCACAAATCAGAATGGCCACCATTTCCAGGAGGACTGTGAGAAGAGAAGCTTAAAATCTTCATCAGCTTCAGTCACATCTGTAGTAAAGTGAGATTTTGTCTTTCACATGCAAAATTCCAGATAATGTTGGGTGAAGCAAAGCCACTTTTTGTACCTTACCCAAAGAAAGGCAATAGACAAAGACCGAAGAGTCTTTGCTCCTCTGCTGTCACAGGCAGATAAAACAAACCATTCCAAATTCTGTGGTGGTGGCTAAGAGTACTGAGTCCCTGGTTTTACACCATTGCCATCTCCATTTTGAGAAAATGAATAAATATTTCAGTAGCGGAGGATCACTCCCCTATTCCCTCATGTCCTGAAGCAACATTTCAGCAATCTGCTACCTTGCCTGGTAGGTCACTGGAAAAAAGCCACTTCATTAATTTCTAAGTGATAAGACAGTCTAAAAATATTATAAAATGTTGGATAACAATGTTCCAGTGTGACCAGGAGCAAAAAGCCGATGCAAAAACCACAGGCTTCTGATATCACGTTAATTAATGCTGAAATCAGCGTTGCCTTCAGCCCTGGAACACATACTCCATCCGTTGAAGTGTTCAGGTTTTTATGCATGACCAGCATCCCCGGCCACTGTCATCTTCTCACGACCAGGTGTGTACCCAGGAAGCTTCCGTTTCACCAAGTTAAAGCTCCTGATTCTCAGAATTTGATCTTTCCTGTCCTTTGCTTGTGCTGCTACACGCAATTCTTTTGCAAAAATGTTGTCCTAAAGCTAGTGGTCTGGGAATTGGCAGTCTGCCTCCTCCCAAGAGGAGCAAGCACAACAAGCTTGCAGAACCATACCTGCTGGGGGACTGAGATGCAAGCCGTTCTTCAGACTCCACTGCACGGGGAAAAGTCCAGCACTGTTGACATGACAAATGTAAGACTGGCTGGTTGTACGGTCTGGTCTCAAGTCATCAATTTCTATCATGAAATATTTTTCATTGTATACCTGTAGTTAGCCAAAAGAGAACCATGTGGTCTTATAAGTAGCAGATTCTGATCTATTGCTCCCTCCCCCATTTTGATGACTTTACTAAAAGGCAACATTGCACAAGGAAAATCCTTTACCTTTAAATATTGTTAAAAAAAACATCGAGTGCTATATGAAATTTTCCTATCAAAAATGCAGATAAATTAGTGTTTGTGGTCTTACTACCATTCTGTAATAACAAACTGCTACTTTGAAGAAGACTGACAGGATGGGCTGTCACCACTATGCTGCTGAAGGAACTATGGGCAGGACAAGAAAATACTGAGACAAGTAAACAATTTTTCTCTTCTTGGAACTGAATGCACCTTTCAGTAATAAACAGGCATCTTACTTAAAGAAAATTGTATGTTAGAGTTTAAAAGAGAGAGACCTCCAAAATGTAATATACTATCTGGAGAAATCATCTGTCCTAAAGATAAAGTAGCAATTCCTGGGAAATACACACCATCAAAAATTTAAATATACCCTGGTTCTATGTTGCACAGTAAGATTCTGATTTACTGTATAAAAGCAGGTCTCTTCAAAATCTTTCACCTGCTAACTAACGCAGGAAGATAGAAGTTGTTCAAAACTTAATTATGTTGGGGAGTTTTCATTTCAACATTTAAACTTATGTGCAGGCCCTTGTTTGAAAATCAGGCCACCTCAACATCAGAGCCTGTACATAGTAATGACATCACTTTCACAAAAACAAGACCCCCAAATCTATCTTCAACTGGATATTGAGATTATGAGGGATTAGATCTAATTTTAAAAATCTGGGTTGCACAGTTTAGCCATTTTATCTTTTGAGCTTGCATCTTTATGGAACTTTTGACCTTCATTCAAATGCCATGGCTTCACCGTTGGAAGAGGGTTAAGATTCTTTTCCATGGCTGCCTGTCCCCTAAGGGAGGCACGTAATAATTCAAAAACTAGTTCAATATCTTAAGATAATCAGTTAATGAGAATTTCCTAAGCATTTAAGCACAGAAGTAGCAACAGAATTGAATCTTAGCAGGAAAAGTCAAATAATGTTGGTACCTTGAGAACTGTAGCAGGAGAGATTACAAAAGGAGCCACTGGGTCCACAGCTTCTAACTTCATGCCTTCAGAGAACGAATGCACTCCGATCACAGGTTTGTCCTGAAAAAGAATGTAACAGTGTGATTACCTGCCCCTCTCCACCAAACAACGACGCACCTCACATAATTCAACTGAAGAGGAAAGCTTGAGTTTTTATTAGCTCATTCTGAGAAACTAGCACTTAAGTACCAGCAACCTCTCCATACTGAGAAGGCCAACTATGCCCTCTGAGGCCCACAGCTTTCTGTGAGTTTCAGGGAATTGAGTCCCCAAGATTTCCTCTTCTGACACCCTCTGCACAGAAGCAAGGTTTCATAAAACATGGTGGGCTGCTGAGTCAATAGAAATGTGTTTTTTTTCCCACCCTAACCTTTAGCACTCATCATGAGCTACACTAACAGAGAACTATAGAAGTCTCTCCATTTTCAGCCCAACAAAAAAATCTGCAAAACAGGGCCCCTGATCCAGAATTATATATATTCTGCTCTGTATATGACTCAACACATTCAAGATCAATAGCACCTCCTCTTCTATTCTGTTTATGGGTCCAAACAAAGCTGAGAAAAATGAAGGATTTGAAGGACTAAATTTACATTCCTAGTTCTGAAAACATGTCAAGATTTTATTTTTTTATATTTCAATACATATATATTTAAATTTAGACTCACTAGTAACATTTACTGACACTCAGGATATAACGGGGCACCTTATACGTCACGGATAACTACATCCAACTACAAACTAGATGTTACACAAGCTAAACTTCTCAATGTACTCACACAATTAGAGACTGTAGTAACCCTGCACTCTAGTCAGACAGTAATCCTCAAGACCAGCTGGTGAACAACCACAGATGCCATTATAAAGGATAAGAAGCAGGGATTTTTCCCAGTATGACAACTAATGGCTCACATACTTGTGGTGAGTGTGTTGTCTAACAACAAAACTGGTACAATTATTTTTATTTTTTTTAAACTAGAGGGAGAAAATAAAAATAATAATAATAATGAAAAAAAAAACCAAAAAACAAAACCCACAAACAAAACAGGGCAAGAATTTTAAGTAACAGCGACTGACTTCCTTGAATAATTTCTTAAGAATATAGTATTTACAAGATATCATTCACAGCATTAAACTATGCATATTGTGTCCTTACCTTAAAGAGATCTGTAGGAACTGATGACTCTTCTTCCTCTTCTTTCACTTTCTTCAGGATCTCTTGCCAATCTGCTTCACTCTTCAAGGACCTAATGGCTTGAGTAAAAAGAGAGGGAACAGTGAACAAAGTCATCTTCCTTCTTCTTTTCCTTCAGAACACATAGCAATAAAGCCAAAAAGTTTGATTAGTGCTCCTCCAACTTCTAAATTCCTATCTGTGCAGAATTAGTGCAAATACCTTCCTTCTTAAAACCTTACTTTTTTCTTTGCATTTGGATCTGTTATAAAAAAGGACTGAAGTCAAGCAGCACCGTATCACCCATATGCTGCCCAGTCCTAGCTTTCCTGAGAAAACTGAGACCACAGTTTCCACAACTTCTGGAGAAACCTATGATCAGAAAACAAATTCCCAGCTGGATCATGCTAGCTTGTTTCACGCTTAAGCAAGCAGAAATGTTCATGATATGTTCCCCAAGTCTGCCCTAGCTACTTAAGTTACTCTTTTAGCATTTGTAGCTGCAGACCACACACACCTCTGATAGAAGGGGAACTACCTGTACTAGTGCCATCACACACAAAGGATCCCTGTGAGCGTATCAAAGCTCTTACATAGACGTAAAAAGCAAACAAACTCAGTAGCTAACTGATTTTTTTAGACATTCAAAATACAGCACTGTGGAATCCACCCATCTAATTTCTGTCAGCGATTCGGTGTCTCCCTCTTCACAGTCCTGATTTCAGCAAAAATTAGTCAAGCATTAGCAAAGGCAGCATGCTCAGTCACTTCAACAGGAAAAGGTTTAGTCTTCCCAGCATGATTTCTTCTTGCCAGAAGGAGAAAACATTAAAAAAAACCCCAAAAACCAAACAACCCCACAACAAAACACTGTTCTAAACAACCTGAACTTCCCCAACTGATAGCACAGAATGTCCTTAGATGTACACCTGCCTTTGCAGAAAGGCTTTGTGGTAAATGCTCAATGTTTTATCCTAAGTGTCTCCTCATCAGGAAACACATTACTTGGCTGCTGAGCTCACAAGCGATCCAGTTGTGTTTCAGCCATTTTATGCCCCTCTTCTTTGATGACCCACCCTGACACGCACATGCCTGGAAGACATGGGCTTCCATCCCACCCTCTGCCTCTGATTCCATGCACTTATTTCAGAGGCACCTATTTTTAAGGACATCTTAATAGCCATATAATACCTCCATAGACAGTGCTGTAATTAGCCCAGTGGACTTGGGAGTCACACCTGAAAAAGCTGCTGTTGAGCAGTACTTCAAATCCAGATGACTTTTCTCCCCCATGATTCAAACCTACCAAAAATAACTCCAAAGTCAATCCCTTCCTCAGTTCCTCCCTTTCCACGAACAGGTGGTAAGCTGTGACAAGCAAAACCATTTAGCAACTTTTGAATGAGTGAGTGAAGAGTCTTCTAGGACTATTTAGTGGTGTTTTCACTTACATTTTATTAGGTACAATTTTTGTGACACACTGATTATGCGAGCACCAGATGCATCCAAAAGGCAGATTAGAGCACTACAGCAGCAGCAGCATTCTCTAGCCTCTGATCACCATATGAAAGATAGAAGTTTTGACATACCTAAAGGTGGTTGCAGGCTATATCCATGTTGAGCTGCCCATCCCACTTGATGAAGGAAAGGGTCCAAGTAGAACAGCCATTGGTCAAATTTGTTTGAATCCTCCAGCCCTTCATACCGCAATTTAAGTCTCCCACCAACATTTTCTACAACATTGACTATCCAGGCTTCCAGGGAATCCTGGATATTTTGCAGTTCTAGTCGGGAGCCTGGTGCAATGAGATCCAATGGATTCTTCCCCCTGTGAAGCTACAAAAAGATCACAAATTATTCTGTACAACAGAACAAAATAAATCCAGTATTTCCACTTCTTTATACACTTTCTTTTTGCATCAATAGAGTATGAACAGAGAAGTAAAGAAATATAGTTTCCTTACTACCACAAGACAAGAAAAATGACAATGTTTAGAACTGCTGGTTCTTGCCTCAGAGCTTCTGCACTGCCTGCAGATAGTCACACATTTCACTTAAGTCCTCCTCATCAGTTTCAGAAGCATTACCACTTATACATTCAAGTTCAAAGGAAACATGAATCATCTCTTTCTAAAACTGAGTCATCTAGCATACAGAGGTGACTAAACAGAACACATAAAAAGGTAAAAATGTTTGTTTTAAAGAAGGTATAAATGGTATTTTCAAAGAAAATTCTGTTCTGTATTTTGCAACCAGACACCGGCATGAGGTGCAAACATTGCATCCTCTAAGTGCAGAGGATGGGATAAAAATTTGGTTCTTCACTAGCAAAGATGCAAGACTTAAGTGAAACAATCATGAAGGGGCAGGGGGGAGTGAAGGGTGTCAATTGAGAAAGGGGACAACATGAAAGCTAAATAAATAAAGGAGTATTCAGAGCTGCATGAAGGAAGAGCAGAACAGGAGGAAGACTGAAACCTGAGGGAGTTTGAAAAAGGTCCTTCTTTTGACAGGATTAATGAACAGTCCAAAGCTGCAGTGACAAGTATGTTTCATGACAATGCTATCAAAATTAAATACTGCAAATAGGAACCCCTAGAGAGTGGAACTTTAAGGTCAGCAGCATACTACAATGCTCCCTAAATTTAAAAAAAGAATTGAACTGGCCATCTGAATAGTGGCTCCCTTAATGACAAAGGGGAAAATCAAGACAAAAATGAAGATGTAGCACATTACAGGACTTACCCCCTCCAGCAGGTTAGCAGGAGCACTGCAGGCTCCCTTCAGCACCTGCTGAAGGAACTCCTCCTGGTCAGGTATCTTGTCCTTGATACCTAAATGAAAAGTGAAGAAGACAAGACTGTGATTCTTCTTGCCAGTTAGAGATTATTCAGACACAAGACATTACCACACTCTTGTGCTGCCTAATTTGCAAGGATCTGCCACACACTCACCAGTAACACCTCAAAAGAAGAAACAGAACAACAACAAAATCTTCAGAGTAAATGACAAAGCAGTAGAATTTGGTTGGTGATGATTAAGATAACCACAAGCCTTTGTAAAACTGTGTCCAGTTCTGAAATCAAGCATACTTTTGTACGTACTCTGCTTCCGCATACAAGCCATTACCTTCAGGCACTTTGAGAATCTTCTTGTTCTGCTCACACCAGCCGATGGGGTGCAAATCAGCTGTCATGATATCACACCAGAAGTCGGCCTTGCGGTCTTCCCCGTAACCATCGTAGCGCAACAGGAGCAGCTGCCCACAGGTAGTAATGATGGTGGCTACCCAATAGGTGTTTTGGTCAGACTTGACAGCAACTTCTAGCTTCATACCAGGGGCAAAACCGTTCTGCAAACTCGTATCCACCTGAAGAGGAAGAAGATCATCACACTCAAGCACCTCCCAGAAACTCTGTGGAACAACAAGAGAACGATTCAGACATGCTCATTAGCAAAAAAACCTCAAGCCAAATGCCATCCAGTCTCTTCAGAGAAACAACTTCATCACATTATATGACACAAACTGGAATGCACACAGAAACATCATTAATGAAATCTCCTTGGCATTTCAGAGTATCCTTCCAACTTTAAATCAATACCTTGCAATTAATCTTCCTGTCCTGGACAATACCTTACTCGTTACTGACAGGCTTCCCAACTCACAGATGGGTTTTCAAGCTAGGCAAAACTAAAGATCAAACTCAGCAGCATAACTTTGTTTTTTTTGTGTTAAGCTATATCCTTCCACCTCTCTGGCCAATGAGTCTGATGAAAGTACATACATGTGCGTTAGAGAACGGTATCTCCAGCTCTTCCACCACGCTCATTTAAGAAGCTGTGAATCTGCACAAACTGCAGAATAAGGATTTTTAATGTCACTATCCAAGAACCTAGAAAATTCTGTACGTGGCATTGTTACATAAATTGCATGAAACAAACAGTGTGTGTTCTTCAGTGAACTCAGGCTCTGACAACAACAAAGCACCAAACATGGTGTGTGCTCTGTGTGAATGGGGGGTGTGCAGGTGAAATATCTGACTGTGCCCTACTCAGAAACGTCAACTTAAAGAGGCAAAGCATCAAGTTTCTCATGTCCCTAACTTCCCCTTGCTCAAGCACTCCTGAAAGCAAGCAAGAACCTTATTCTGCTCTCCCTACAGTATGCTTCTGATCTATGCTTAATTCTATGGCCTCAGTGTTGATTAAACATCTAACATGTTGATCCTATGTTCTCAGCTGAATGTAACTGTTGTATTCTTTCTTAAGGGATCCCAAGTTCCATTTCCTCTCGGAGGCAACTGCAAGAGATGCTTTCAGTATGATGCAGATGCAGTAGATATTTTCTGGGTTACTTAGTACCAGTTCTGTGCTGATGGTTCAGTAACTGCCACAGCTATTATGGTCTCATCAGCCAGCACACGCTGGTTTGCTAAAAATAAAATGAGGAGAAGCACATAAGAAAGAAAAGCATATGCGTCTGTTAACTGTTCACATCCTTTAGGTTAATACCTTCCACTTAGAGAAATCCCTTCTTAAAACCAAATTCAGCAGGCCCCAACACTTGCAGGCACGTTGAAGTGGTATTGCAGAGGTCATCACTTCAAAAAGACAAGCTGTCTTGCTGAAGAGATAGAACTAAAGACTTCATATTCTGATTCCCAAGAGAAAAGCCATGAGCTCGACACAAATGGGAGGAACCTGTGCAGCTCTCTATGCCCGCACTTTCAGCAAACCCCGATGGTGGAGAGAGCTGCATTCAAGGAAACCAAAGCAACAGACGGAGCTTCCCCTGAGGTCAGGTGCATTCTAACACCGCCACTGCTGTTCCCCGGTGGATGGAGCACAGACCAAGAAGTTAGCACCCTCTCCTGGCAGCTGGGCAAGACGACACCACTAAGCCGTTTAAAGCCCAAAACTTTTTTCTTGAGGCTGGCTCACGGGGCAGACTGACTAGCAGGAGGTGCTGTGGAAGCTCCGAGAGCGGCAGCTCCTTGCTGCACAAGTGGCGAGTGGAGGTGGGCACGGGCAGGCAGTGGCGGCCCTGCTTGGGCAGCTCCGGCCCCCAGACCCTCCTCCCCAGGGAGCAGGATCCCCCCGTCCCCCACTTCATGCCTTGCCATGGTCAGACCTGGCAGTCCCGTTCAGCTCAGGAGGAGAGCACGAGAAGGGATGGACAGAAAGTATTAAGAGCGTGCAAGAATGCACAGCAAGTGCACGTGTTCAGATGATGCTGAACACAAACTTATTTTTAATGCATGTTTACACACATATGCAAATTGCAGAAAAGAATTAAAAAAGAACATTCAACAGCCCTAGAGAAAGTGTATTTAGATTTGGGGGGGGGAGGGAATGACAACATTGTCATCCAAT
Organism: Merops nubicus; assembly: GCF_000691845.1. NCBI lineage: Eukaryota > Metazoa > Chordata > Aves > Coraciiformes > Meropidae > Merops > Merops nubicus. The sequence continues at coordinate 887 of NW_008622579.1, read as the reverse complement.
GCTATTCCAGGTTTTTAGTAAACATTTTCCTGCTAGATTGTAGGCAAAACAGTCACTTGCAGTTCAATATTGTTTAATTTTTAAAATGCAAACAAATTAAACATTAAAACACTGTTAAATTTGAGGACGTAGCTTACACTTTCCCATGCATCTTGGTCACAGTAAGAGCAAAACTTTCAGAATTAATATAAGCAAACAAATACTAAAAAGTCCTCTCTCCCATCAGCAAGTCAAGTTCTTTGCTAACACCGGCTGTGTAATCACGGATTACACCTTCTTATGCTTCTGTTCACGTACTCTCCTACCTGTGGGTTAGGTATTTCTTACCCTCCACTCATAATGTGAGGCTGGTCATGGTCTCACTACTCCAGTATTAAAAAAAAACCAAGCAGAAACCTTATGCTTCCATCTAAACCGTATTTATACTCATTAATTTATATGTGTCTGTTTACTCTTGTGCCAATATTATTCTTCAGCTTAGTTTTTTCCATTCAGTTCTTTCAAGAGTGCAAAAGTAGCTCTCTCTTATCTTTCCTGATGGCAGATTATAGAAATGTATCATTCTTCAAGGCAAACAACTAGCAGTGCATGGATTTCCAGCTGGAGGGACCTCAGTTGCTAGCAGAGTGACATCAGTGCCTGTATGCTCTCCACTGAAAACCTCCCACCTAATGTATCCTGGAATCATGCTAACATTTTTTATGGCTTTGTCACATAGACAGGCTGTCACTATCCACTGGGAGGCACTGAGGTTCTCTTCCTCTAAGTTTTCCAAGCCATTGCCTTTTAATGGACAGCAGAAATCCTGAGCGTGACCTTGCACAGCTGAATTTCCATTAACAGCAAGATCTGGAGACCTATAACTAGTGGTGCTCCCCAGGGATCAG
>NW_008622578.1:0-10483 GCF_000691845.1 Merops nubicus | reverse complement strand
AATGGGGGTTATGTTTCCCCTTTTCCCTTATTCATGAGTAGGTGGAATTGCTGTTCTTTGGGGAAACCTGTTTTTGACATAACCTATATAGAAAACTGGGACCTCATGGTTCACATCACTGCAATACAGTATCCCAAAGCAGAACTTTCAAAAAAAAAAAAAAAAAAATATTTTAGACATTTTTGAGCTTAGGAACAAAGGGGCCATTTTTTATAGAAATACAGATAATAAAAACCTAAATGATAGTAATTGAACCCAAATATTGAAGATGAAGCATAAGATTCAGACAATTTTAAGAAAACAGTATTTAAAATAATTTCTGAAAAATACAGTCTATTTATAGGTAGTTTTATGTTCCTTATGAATGACTCATTTCCTTTTGTGATTCAGGTTTTCTGGGATTTCTGATGCTTTACTGAAAAAAAAACCTCTTTTTTTAGACTTCATGAAAGTTTTGTGCAACACTTTGTTGAAAGTTTCTGAGTCATAACCCAACCTAAAACATCCCAGCTAACAGAAATAGTTTTAGGTACTGAAAACTATACAGCCATATATCAGAGAAACACAGAAAACAAGCAAATACTTGAAGGACATTTTTTATACTGATAGCGTGGCACGTTCATATGTTTCTGATTAAATATAACAATGGATTGAGAATTTATTGTATGCAAAAATTTCACTTAGAGCTGATGGTTCGATCTTGCAACTGTTAGTCAAATCAAAGTCCAATCAATTTCAGCAATCAAACCTTGGAAAAATTTAAACACTGTTGTGGAATCTGTTACAGTACATAGTAGTTTCCTTACAGCTAACTTTTTAGAATCATAGACTACATGTTCACTTGCCTAAATTTCTATTGTCATTATACTCAATGGATACTCAATTCAGGTGAACTGAGTGTGTCACACATGACAGTCTAGTTGTGCACGTTGGCTGTGCTTGCTGGTGTACCTGATTTAGACATTCATAGGATCAGAGAATCATAGAATGATAGGGGGTTGGAAGGGACCTTAAAGATCTTCTAGTTCCAACCCCCCTGCCATGGGCAGGGACACCTCCCACAAGACCAGCTTGCTCAAAGCCCCATCCAACCTGGTCTTGAACACTTCCGGTGATGGAGCATTCACAGTCACCCTGGGCAACTGGTACAGTGTCACACCAACCTCATAGTGAAAAACCTCTTTCTTATTTCTAATCTAAATCTACCTTCTTGCAGTTTGAACCCATTATCCCTCATTCTATCACTACAAGCCCTTCTAAAAAGTCCTTCCCCTGCTTTCTTGTAGGCACCCTTCAGGTTCTGGAAGACCACAATAAGGTCTTCCTGGAGCCTTCTCGTCTCCCAGTTGAACAACCCCAACTCTCTCAGCCTGTCCTCGTAGAAGAGGTGTTTCAGCCCTCTGATCATCTTTCTGGGCGTCCTCTGAACCTGCTCTAACAGGTCCCTGTCCTTGTGTTGGAGGCTCCAGAACTGGATGCAATACTCCAGGTGGGGGTCTCACAAGAGCAGAGTAGAGGGGGAAAATCACCTCTCTTGACCTGCTGACCACACTCCTCTTGATGCAGCCCAGGATCCAGTTGGCTTTCTGGTCTGCACTCACACATTGTTGGTTCATGCCAAGCTTTTCATCAACCAGCACCTCCAAGCCCTTTCCCTCAGGACTCTAAGGCAATTTCCTTTATTAAACTTTTCCATATAATGCAATATCTAAACTAATTTGAGATCCAGAACACAGGGACAAACAGAGGCTTGAATGCAACTTGAGCCCTCTGCCATTTTTCCAGGGCAAACATACAGAAAAATAAGGTTCTTAGTATCTAAAGAAAGATCATTTTTCTTGGTGTCTAGGAGAATAAAACTGACACAGAAAGCAGCTAGAAAGCTTCAGAAACATCAATGTTTCTAAAAGATGTTAAGATTCTAAAAGATGTTTCTAAAAAACATGTGATTTACATCCTGAGCTAAACAATTAACTTTTTTTTTTTTCAAAATTTGAAAGGTGTTATTAATGCAACATTGGCCTTATATAATAAAATCCAACATCAAGATCACAAAAAATAAGTCAAATTCAAAAACTTTTACACAATTCATTACTTGAGCTTCAAAAATTACTCCATTCATACCCTTACACATTTAAAAGACTTTACTGCTACTTCAAGAATATTCCCTTTGCTTTCACATTTCATGGTGATTTTGGCTGATGTAGCCTGCTCACAGTGAGTCAAAGGAAACCAAGGAATAAACAATGTTTTCAGAACTTCTCAAGATCTTTTGAGTATATGACAATTTGTCTCAATTTCAGTGTATGATAAAATTAAATTGATTTTGCAGGACATGTCCTAAATATTGCAGTGACTTACACAGAACTGAAACTTTGGGTGGAAAGTGCATTTATCATATAGGATTTTGTTATTGCTTTTATTATTATTACTCCTGATGTCTTAAAACAATTACAGGTAAGCAGAAATATTCTACAGGATTTATATGTCAGATCAAAACAGCTTGAAAGTTAACTGTTTACAACAACTGGCCACAAACTAGCTACAGAGAAAGAATTATTCACAGGAATCATTCACTGAATGATTGTGAATAATGAGCTAATTTAGGAAAATCACAGTCTGTTCATGGACAGTCTGTGAGCTGAAGAGAGTTAAAATTCATCAGCTAAATTATTTGTTATAAATTATTCACCAAGATCTAACGAGCACCCAAAAACATGGCTGCTTATCTGAAACATATTTAAATTATCTGAGCTATTTCTGTTTCTATAAGAAGGCCAGAAATATTCTTTTGTATTTTTCAGTATCTCCTGAAAGTGTTTTAATTTTCTGTATGTTCCAAGATAAAATATGGAGTACAGAACAATGCAAAACTAAAAGATATAAAAAGCAGGAAAAAAACCCTTTATTATTTTCACATCTGAAAAATATTTTCACTGATTTTAATGCAAACTTGTGGTCAAAGCATACTACATTTTAGTTCACTCTTAATGCAGGGGCTTATATTTCTGTAATCCAGCCTTCCAATTCTAAGACGTCTAATACAAGATGAAATTAAAATGTTACTGGAAAACAAATTTCCTTATTTTGTATTCCCACCAGTGTTAATGAAACTTTCAAGACAAAAATGCTTCAGCTGTTGCTCTTCTTGTCCTTAATAATCCTGCTTTTACTATATCTTCTCAAGTCACCCACCACATAACAAAGACATCACTTCTCCCCTTTTTCTAGCAATGATGACAATAAATGTTCCAGTAATGTGTGATTTTTATTAATATGTGGTCTACAACGGCTATCAAAAATAATGACAAGTGCCACCTTATAAAAAATAACATTCCTCAAGTTCAACGATATGGATCATCCTAGCTGCTGAAAGTGTGTTAGCACTTCAGGTAAAGCACAAGCACCCTGTGCACATTACGTGCAGGTGCAACTGTGCCTGCAGTCAGCAGTGAACAAGCACCACAATAAATAACATTCTAAATACTTTGAGGCCAGAGATGAAAATGACTTAAGACAGTGAAGAGATTTTAACTAAAGGGAACTGGATAAAAATTTGGGATGGCAATTGTAGTGGGTTGACCTTGGCTGGCCACCAGGCACCCACCAAACTTCCTCAGTGACACAAGAGGAGAAAATAATACGAAAAATTCACGGATTGAGAAAGACAGTTTACTAAAGAAAAGCAACGTCTGCATGTGGAAGCCAAGGGAAAAAAAAAAAAAAAATTCTCTGCTTCCTCCCAGCAGATGATGGCCAGCCACTCCCTAGGAAGCAAGACCTCAGTATGCAGGGCAGTTAATTCAGAAAACAAATGCTTTAAGTTATGAATTTGCCCTCAGGCTTCTCCTCCACCCTTTTCCTTCTCAGTTTATTGCTGAGCATGACATCATATGGTATGGAATATCTCTTTGGCCCATTCAGATCATCTGTATCTGCCCTCAATCTCTTGCCCACTCAGAGTTTGCCAGTCCTAGGTTGGAGAGACAGCGCTGATGCTGTGCAGGAACTGCTCAGCAGTAGCAAAATCACTGGTGTGTTATCAATACCATTCTAGCTACAAATACCAAGCATAGAATTATATGGGCTGCTACAGAGACAGTTAACTGCATTACAGCCAGCCACAATACAGCAATTTATCTTGCATACTTCTAGCCATCTAACAGAAGAGCAATTCACTTTGTGTATATATAATCTTGACTTTGGGCTAGTCACCATAAACTCCTTTCATAAGCATAAGGCGCATTAAGAGGCTGATTTGTTAGATCTATTTTAGATGTCCTTTTTCAGTATAAGATTAATTGCCTTAAAAAGTGCACACTGCTCTACACTGACTAAAGAAGAACTGTGGATTGATTATCGCAGACCTAAACATCTAACTTCTAGACACCTATGATAAAGGACATGTGTCTCGCTGTAAGCTGAGACTGTAGTTTCCATAACTCTTTTTCTGTAGTCAGTGGAAGGAGAAAGAGTCTCATCTAGAAAGTTACTTAAGAATTTAGCTGCTCTGATTCACATCTGAAGATCTTTTTCTGTTTCCTTTATAGTAATATGACTGCTAAGACGATCTGCAGTGTTCTGTAGAATGTTAAAAGTTGTTTCAGTGCTATCTTGAAGGTTATATAGAAAAATGGGGTAGAAATATCAAGCTTCAGAGAGTCTCAGATAAGTTGTTAAATGAAGGTGGGCCTTGGTAACTGAACTTTGGCAACACTGATAGATTTTTTCTTCCTGTGAGATTGCACACACAATATTTTTTTACTTGTTCTTCAGTGGCAGTTATCTATTAGACCTCTAGATTTTTTTTTTTTCCCAAACCTAGATTAAGAAGAGAACAGATTTGCTGTAGCATTTACTAATATTCACAAAACTACTCATCCTGGGACACTGGCCTAGTTCTCAGAGTGAGCTTCTACAGTTAAGCTGGCAACCATTTCTCCATCTTAGTCACTTAAATGTATGACTTAATACTGAGTTTGTTTTCCAAAAATCATCTGTTTTCACTAAAGTAAAGCAGATATTCCCAACGTAGAACTCATATCATGGTGCAACCAGAGGCAGGCAGATGAAAGCCTTGTTGATGTGCTTAATGTTGACTCAATACCTGTACTAATATAGGAAGTCTAGGGCAATAGTTTGGATTTAGATACCTAAATTTTAGACGTCCAAAATGAAAATAATCCCATTTCTAGTGTTTTATTGTGCAATTGTACAATGGGAAGAGTAGTGCTGATTTGCCTCACTAAAACTACTGTGAGGAAAGTGTGAGGACAGAAGTTTATAAATATCTAAGTAATACTGATGTTCCCACTCTCATATACCTTTCTAGCTATTTTGATAAACTTCCAGTAAAATAAGCCATGTTTTCTCAAGCATGCATACTTCTTATTTACTCTTATAAGGTCCCAGTGCAGTTGCAAGACAACAATTCTGTGCATCTGTTCCTTACTATGATAGATTTAAACACTCAGCTGATAGATTTAAACACTCAGCTGAGAGAAATATTATTGTCAAAACAAAGGTGAATTTTAATGTCATGATCTGTAACTGGAAGAATTGCTACCCTGGGAAATTGCTAGACCTTTCAGAATGCCCAGATTTTATCTAAACTTTCAAAAATGATGATAGAAAAGCTGAAAAGTTGGAGATTTTTTTTGAGGAGTGAAAAGTTTTCTTTGTATTGAAATGCCGAACACCTGGATGAAAAATTCTAATGTAGAGGGAAGCTGAACGAAAGATCTATGTGTTAGTGAAAATAAAGATCTTTTTAGAACAAGAAAGAATTTTCAAAGTTTTTCAGACAGAAAAAAACAGCACAGCATTTTCCAGCTCTTCTGATTAATTTGTGATTTCTAGCTCTATGTTAAGCATTGAAGAAGAAGAGAGTTGACTGTAACCCACATTAATAAAATTTGAGCCACTTTTTCCAGATCTATAGTAGATTCAGAGTTATAGCTGTTGAACCGGGTGCAAGAATACTTTATTCAAAGTTTCTATGAACTGAAAACAACAGCTTCACTTTTAATTATCTTGTCTATGTTTTGACCTATATTTAATTGTAAATAAACATATAAAGAAAGATGAACTACTGTTTAAGCAACAAACTGAGTTCTTAGGAGGTAAAAATGCAATCTGTCATATTTTACAGAAGTAATCTATGACTGCACAATTATGTATTTTTCTATTTCTTATTTTCCACCTTTAAAATGAGACTATTGACACTTCACAAGTGTATTATAAAGGTGAGTATTCTGTGGCATTCTGATATTATCGTGATAGAGTAATACAAAGATATATAGATGTGTTGCATAACAGAACTTTTCTACAGTAACTTCCCAGTATCACTGTTCTGATGTGCATTTTCCAAAACACATCACTGTCTACTAAATCTCATATGTGCCAAAAATTAATAAGCAAGATGAAGTAATTCTCACTGGGCAAACCTTTACTTGGTATCACTCAGAGCCTTGCAAGCTTTTATGTCACACTTTTCTACTAAACTAAGAATTGTGTCCTACAGTTTACATTTTGTGGCTTATTAATCAGAGCTCTATGGTTAGTATCACTGTAATTCTTTAATTCAAAAAGGTGAAGTTTTTATGGAAATTATAAATCAAAAATGTTTCATTCATATTTACCTTTTTATTATCAACAGCAAAAATGCAGAAGACCTCAGGTCTTACTGTATTTTACAAACACACACAGACTATGGCCTCTGTAATAGAATTAATTTTATATAAACATACACTTGACTTTTCTAGACTATTGAAATATCAACATTTTAGTGACTATAAATTGGTTTGTAACTTGACCCTCATTATTCAAATAATACTGAACTTTTTTCTTAAATTTGTCAAACCAATTTTGTTATAAATTTTATTTTAGTGACTCTGACACTGGTTAAGTTCATTGTGATTACATTTCAAAAAGCTGTAATGATGATAAATTATTCTTCTATTTGCTTTAGGATGATGTCTATGTAAATGGACTAAAGAAAGCTAAATTTTAATTGGAAAAGTTAATTTTTTTAATGACATAGTAGATGAGTTTGTTCACTTTGAGCTCAATTACCATTGTAATTGTTGAATACAGTTGGGCTTTACAATTTTAAAAGAACATGAGAAGGGGACATGGACCTTCCAGGTCCTGTGCTGCTGATTATGCGTACCACAAATGACATGCAAGTAATGGGCATATTACCAGCTCTCTAGCTCCACAATCTACCTCAGGACTGTAATATCTATCTATCTATCTATCTATCTATCTATCTATCTATGAAAGTGCTATTTTATTTAGGTTTTACCCTTGTAAGTACTGGCATAGCTGCAAGCAAACCCAAGCCTCAACAGTTTGAGTTCAAGCACATGTGGAGGTTATGCAGCTGCATAGGCACTTGTGAGAACTTCTACAAAATCAGTGGGAATCATGAAAATATAGGCTTATTAAAAGCACATTCAGATTGATGATTATAAGCTATTAAATTATGTAACTGAACATAAGGCCATATTTCCATAGCATATTACACAACCATTCTCACCATCTCCACTCTTAACCTTAGATTACAACTTCCTACAAAGTTCTGTAACAGTTATGCTTAAATGAATGTCCTGGTTTGGGGAAAATAGAGCTGGTTCTGCTCAATGATTTTACTTTTTAGCTAAAGATCTTCTAGTTAACTGCTCTGTCTGAGTTAGCAGCATTTTCATAAACTATCTGGCTTTAGCAGTGATAAGACTTCATGTTTAGAGTTACTGCCAGGGATTGGTGTGCAGACCAAGGGCACTGCTAAGCTTGGATGCCACACAGAGGGGGGCAGAGAGTACACCGCACCTGCGGGGAGGAGCAGACAGAAAAACTGACCCCAAGATTCACCAGTGGGGTGTTCCATCCCACAGCCCTCATATCCAGTAAATCTGAAGGATCAGGAGGGACAGGCCCTTTCGTCGCCCCTTCCGTTCTTCTTCCCTTCCATCTGCTGCTGCTGGGCTGCTGGCTGCTCCTGCTGCAGTGGCCGACATCTGAGGAGGACTTCATCCATCCTGCCTGTGATCCCGAGCCCTGTGTTCCTGAACTGAGTTCCAGAATCCAGCTCCTGTGCCCAGTCGCTCTCTGTGGCTGAGTCCAGCCTGGGATCCTCTCCCCAGGGGCTGCTCCCCAGCCGGGGGTGATGGTGACATATTGCCATCGTGGGAGGAGTTGGGTTCAGTACTAACTTTGAATATATTTGTACATAGTTTAAATTACTATCACTATTACTATTATTACTAGTGGTAGTATTAAAACTGTTTTCTTTTCTTTTCTAATCAACAAGACTCTCTCCCTTATTCCCTTTCTCTTTCCCATTCGGGGGTGGGGGGAAGGGGTTAACAGAGAGCGTCTGTTACAGTTCTGGGGGCTGAGCTGACCCAAAACCACAGCAACAAATATATATGCTCTGTTTTACCCTGCCTATAGTAAAAGTCAGAATGTACCCAGAGCTCAGGTTAGATTTCCCCCTTTATTGCTTAAAAATGTGCAAATGACACATTCTATCAGTTCTTCAACATGTATTGCTAGCCATTAAGAAACTGATTCTTCACGTGGTTTCTCACCTGGATTTTCAGCTGGTGCCCCAGTTTGAGCTAGAGCACAACTAGTTCTGTTCAGTGACTTTACTTTTCAGTTAAGTCTCTTCTAACTGCTTCTAGCAATGATATGCAAAAAGGCTGTTGCTTATACATGCTCCCATAGAATCCAAGGCCACTGCTAAATCTTGAGTATCACACTGAGGGGTATAGAAAGTAAAAGTCCACACCAGCGGGTAGGAGTGGACAGGACAGGTGACCCTAAACTGACCAACAAGGTATCCTGTCCCATATACATCACATTCAGTATAAAGCCGAGGAATCACAAAGGTCAAGCTCTCGTCTTCAGTGGCCAGTGTCTGAGGAGGACTCTGCCCATTCTTGCCTTTGATCCCAATCCATGTGTTTCAGAAGCCAGCTCCTGAATCCGATTCTCATCTGCCACTAAGTCCAGTCTGGGATTTCCCTAGTACCTACCCACAGTATCAGTGGTGACACTGACATGATTGTCATCAGGGTGGGGCAGTTTGGTTTAATAACTTTTTGTATACATTTCATTTTATTATTATTAATATCATTAAAATTGTTTTTGTTTTCTAATCCATAAATCTCTCTTGCTTATTCCCCTTCTCTTCCCTTTGGGAAGGCTCAACAGAGAGTATTTGTTATTTATATAGTGGCCAACCCAGCCTCTAAACCTTGACAGCTGGATGTTAAGTATTTGCAGTGGTTCACCAGTCAAGTCACTGACAAGTTAATGGCTCTACTTTCATCTTATAATACTTTGCTTTCATTACTATGACTAAACAAGAAGCTGATTTGATTCTGTTCTGTATTATGTGAATATCTTACTTGTATGGACCTCATGTGTGCTAGTTTCAACCCCATTGTCTACAAAAACTTCAGAAAATATAACTTAAATGAGTTCCAGCTCTGTCTTCAGAAATGCCAGACCATGGAAGGACAGGAGCCTAGATAAGTCTTGAATGATATACTACCTCTATCAATAAGGCTATGCTGCTCAGAAAGGAAGTAGTGCAAACAGAATTTATGTAGTTGGTATGAGTTCCTTCTCACCGTGCACTTTGCTTTCTATGACACCAGGCTTGTTTGGTAGGTGCAAATGAAGTAGTTTATTAAACAGTAACAAGTCTCCATACCTCCACAGCACACAGATAAGCATAGCAAAAGTCTGCTCCTTATATCACCTCACTAAGTATGTCCAAATGACGTAAAAGAACAATGTCAAAAGGGGTGAGAGAAGAGAAGTAGCCACCTAGGATAAGTGAATTCCCTAACTCTAGCCATTGTCTGTGTGTTGGGCATTTTGCCCTGCTGCTCAGCATGATCTTTACAAACCTCCTCAGCATTATTTTTTGGAAGGGTTTTTCAGTAAGCTCTCTTAATAATGGCTTTCTTACGGAGCCTTAAATTTAGCTGTGACTTTAGGTAGAGAGATTTTGAAACACTCACTACTAGCCTAAAATCTCATGTTGATTTAAGCAGAAATGTAATTAAAACAATAAAGGAACTACTAAGAAATCTTAATATGACAGCTCAAGAACTCCAAGGAGAGAAGACAAAAATAAGACTCCCACTGTCAACCTTTAACATGAAGAGCATATATTTTTACTTTGAAGAATATATAAACATAGACATATACAAAATCATCTTTCCCTCTCTAAACTTTCCTTGAAAATGTAAATTGAGTTTCAAAATAAACAAAATTAACCTGTCACATCCAAAAAAACAGATGCTTCCAGTTCAGTTCCACCACATTTAATAGAAATCACAGAATCATTTAGGTCAGAAAAGACAGATCATCAAGTCCAACCATTAACCTAACTCTACCAAGTCCACTGTGAAAACATGTCCCTGAGAACGACATTTACACAACTTTTAAACATGTCCAGGGA
>NW_008622577.1:0-302 GCF_000691845.1 Merops nubicus | reverse complement strand
TATCTCTACATGCCACAGTGGCCAAGGCCAACAAAGTAGTCACTTGATTGTTGTTCTGAAATGCATCAAAGGAATCAGAACTCAGCATTACAAATTTCATGGACTCCGGCTCATCGAGAATAACCCCTGATGCTCCCTGATCAAGGTGCACCATCTATGACAGTAGGGTTTCTCCTTGCCATTGTTTAAATCACTCAATGTCATTTATCTCTTGTTGTGTGTAAACTTCTAATGCAACTTTTCTTGGCAGAACTGGATGACAACAGGCAGCTGCTCTTTGCCTATACACTGGTCTTACATCA
>NW_008622576.1:38067-47636 GCF_000691845.1 Merops nubicus | reverse complement strand
TGCCTTCTAACCGGGACAGAACAGTAGGCAACAGAAAAGAGGGTTGTAGTCAGATTACTATTTTATGGTCACCTTCATTTCACCCACAGTCTAATATTAAACAAATTCTTGCCTCTTTTACAGGCCTTCATTTTGGTACTTAGGACTTATTTTTATTATTATCTCAGATACATTTGCAGATGCATGCAGGATAGCTAAATAAGAAGTTTTTCCATGTTTCCTTGTATTTAACATATTGCTTACATTGTTTTGTTCTATACAGAGTCACAAATCAGTACTTTTGAGGAGGTTTTACAGTATCAAGGAATTCCACTTTCTAATTCCACCATACGGACACTCATGTCTGAAAACTGTGAGAATGAGAGATTGTGTAAAACGGTCAGCCAAGTTGTAGTGTTCACAGAGCTAGAGCTTGAGCAAGACTTTACAACTTTGGAAGGAACGGCTTATTTCAAGCAACAGTATTTCTTCTTTAGTTCTTTAGCGGATTTCTCAGTCTCTAAAATGACACTTTGATTTATGCCCCTACATTCTGGTGGCTTACTGCAAAATATTTATCTAATCGATTGTGAAACTGTCACAGAGAAAAAGTCAAGTGCCTATTTAGAATGCAAACTGGTATATACTAAAAGCTGTAGTGTTTGTGTGTTTACCACAGCATTCTGTCCTCTTTTGTGTTGCTAACATCCGATGCTGCTGAATATTTAATTACATACTGAGCTCAGTGACTGGGGCATTATTACAGTGCACATTAACAATATGGGGTGAAATTCTAACGTTCAGCCCCAGGTGCAAGCAGGACTCAGTGATCTGAAGTTTAGACTAAAATTGATCTTAACACAGTTACAATTGTGCATTTTTTTTTTTTTTTATACTCTCTGAAATATCTTTGGGCAAACTTAAAGTATAAGATCCTATATTTGTGTTAGGCAGTTCCAAATATGACTTTCCAATATTTAGGCTGTTACAAGTAGGGAATTTTTTTAGGGAAAGTTGTGATTTCTTTTCTTATTACTTTACTGTAGTAGTTTTAGTGATTGGTAGCTGTCCTGATTTTCTCTTAACCACAGCTATAAGTGAATAGAACCCACGCCTTAAAATGTCTGCCTGAGAAAGTATGTCCTCCTCTGCACCAGTCATTCTCTTCCAGTTCACAAAACTTTCAAAGTCATGAGGCAAGATTAGGCCTTTTCAGAATCCTCAGGTCTGAGGAAAACTGAAGAATTTAGACATTTTTACACCATTGATAAGAGTGTAAAAAGTGAAGAGTGTAAGAAGGTGAAGGTGTGTAATGCAGGAAGATATTTAGAGTAATTTAAAAACTGTTATTTATACTTTTTTCTCTGTAATATTGCACAGATTCTTTTTGTCAGTCATTGGAGGGGAAAAAAATCTGGCTTTTGCTATGGCAACACAGAGGACTTACAAAATGATCTCTCAGTGTGGAAGAATGATGACTCCTAAAAATAGTGTAGAAGCACTGAAAAAGAGTGAGATTCTCTCTTGTGCCAAGGTCTTTTCAGCTCAGGAAAAGGGGTCCTCCCAAGGAATTCACTGTCATTTTCTCATCATTAAACTTCTTTAAACGTACAGTAATTTGGAGCAATCTATACAGTGGTCTAATTTATGACTGACTGTTGTTTGCAAGGACCCCTGTATATACTGTGAGCTATCAGAGTGTGACAACACTTTGCCCAACTTTAATGCATCCCCAGTCTTGAAGTGAGGGGGAGGGATAAATATCAGGGGATGAGGATCCTCTAAGTTTATACTACTAGCTAGCTTCAAATAGCTGAGAGAAATCTTCAGCTAATTAATGTTTTAGCCAGAATTAGGTCCTTTGTACTGTTCAAAGAACTTTCTATGCAGGTAGAAAATTGATCACAAACTGCTTTAGGAGCTGGCTGGTTTGCTTCATTAATCCAAGCAGCCAATAATTTACGAACAAAATCTGTCACAAATGTCACAAATCTGTTAGGTGATGTTTAGTAATATAGCATTGTGGTTACCACCATTAAATGTAGCTAGAGGAAAGAAGAACTGGCTGTTAAGTTCTGCAAAGTTCCAGCTAATTGCATCAATGTTTTTAGAAATTACTGAAATAACTCTCTGTGATATTTCCAGTTAATGAGAATTAATAAAAATAACCCATATGCTAGATTTTTTGTTACTAATGTGCATTCCTGAACCAAAAATTAAAATAAAAATAAATAAAACCCCCAAACAGTATCTTTTAATGCAAAATAGAAGTACCAAGAGCTTTTTGTAAGGCTTAGTATCCTCTGCCACCTTCTGTGAGGATCAATAACATTTTCACCATTTGGAAACAAAGTCCTGTAAAATTGACTTGCAGGATTTCTACATCACCCAGTTCAGTCCCTAACTTAGTTGTTCCTTTATTCTTCTGAACAGTCCATCTTACACAACAAAATAGTTGCACATAAGTCATAATAAAAGAAAATATAGTGAGACAGTAGTATCTATTTAATATGCTACTTGAATTCACTGGTTCTAATCTTCCCCTTTTGTAATTGCATGTTGCACAATATTATTTCACAGCTTTCTCAACTGTAATATTTTACAGTCTACTAGCCATCTGTAGAGTGTTCTTCAGCTAAATTCGCATCTCTGGCTCATACATGTTTAATGGGACATAATTTCTGCTTCAGATCTACCACCTCTCTGGGCAACCTGGGCCGGTATTTCACCACCCTCATTGTCTTCTTTTTCCTAGTCTAAATCTACCCTCTTTCAGTTTAAAAACATAACCTCTTGTTCTCTTGCAACAGACCCTGGTGAAAAGTCTGTCCACATCTTTCTTACAGGCCCCCTTTAAGTACTGAAAGGCTGCAGTAAGGTCTCTCCAGAGCCTTTTCTTCTCCAGGTTGAACAAGTCCAAGACTCTTAGCCTTTCTTCATGGGAGAGATGTTCCAACCTTGTGATCACTTTTGTGTTCCTCTTCTGGACCTGCTCCAATGGGTCCATGTCTTTCCTGTGCTGAGGACTCCAGAGCTGGGTGCAGTACTGCAGGTGGGGTCTCACCAGAGCAGAATAGAGGGGGAGAATCACCTCCCTCAACCTGCTGGCCACACTTCTTTTGATACAGACCAGGATCTGGTTAGTATTCTGCGCTGCAAGCACACATTGCTGTCTCATGTCCAGCTTTTCATTCACTGGTACCCCCAAGTCCTTCTTTGCAGGGCTGTTCACAAGCCCTTCATCCCCCAGCCTGTATTGAGGATTGCCCCTACCCAGGTGCAGCACCTTTCACTCAGCCTTGAACCTCCTGAGGTTCACTCAGGCCCACTTCTCAAGCTTGACCAGGTTCCTCTGGGTGGCATCCCATCCCTCTGACACGTGAACCACTCTACTCAGCTTGATGTCATCTGCAAACTTGCTGAGGGTGCACTTGACTCTATTGTCTATGTCACTGACAAAGACTGGTCCCAGTGCAGATCCCTGAAGGACACCACTTGTCACTGATCAAGCCATTGACCACTACCATCTGGATGTGACCATCCAGCCAGTTCCTTATCTGTTGAATAGTCCACCCATTAATCCATATGTCTCCAATTTAGAGAGAAGGACATTGTGGTGAACCATATCAAAGGCTTTACAACAGCGAAAATAGCGGTCAGGCTGACAGGCCAGTAGCTTCTCAGAGTTTGTTTTTTTTTAAAAAAAGGTGCAGCTCACCTATCCTTCTGTTCTTGCACAACTCAGCTTTATGAGCTTTTAGTGTTCTGCAAATGTTTAGGCTGTTGGAGAGTCCCAGGATGGGTCTGCCCATTTTGTTCTTTGGTGAGGACTGTGATTCGTTTTCCTCTTTACTGCTGGAGTTGTGTTAGTACTGTCACTTGAATGGCTGCAGGTTTCTTGTCATTGAAGTGCCAGGGAATTTTATTAATCTTTTAGTAAGGGTATAATCTACACACATATAAACTCCTTTATGCTATTATCACTAAAATTCTAACACTTACGGGGACTTATATTGTTCTGAAAGTTAAAAAAAAACCAACAATTTTTGTATGTAGGTGAGATTGTAGGTATCAGTAGAAGTCAACATTATTAAAAACTATGTGCTAGGAATGGTTTACCATTAGGGAGGTGTGTGTTATGTGTTTTTAATCCATCTCTTTAAAATTGAGCTATCTATCTTTTTGTGTTTTTTAACATGTGAGTGTGAAATGCCTCCATTGATATCAAGTTCTGCTGCCATCAGAGGATCAGTTCTCTCTCTAAAGTCTCTCCCAAACTAGAATCTATTAATCCACTTACCCTTTGTCTTCAGAGTGGTTCTCACATTATCAGCCTCAGCTGAGGCATCAGTCTACCACAGAACTCTTTTAATATAGATGATTTTGATCTTTTCCTTTCCCAGCTGAAGGAGCTCATTCTCTTCCATGTTCTTTTCATATAAATGGAATGCTTATGATCTCGTACCCTTTGGAATCAGGATTTAATCTGCTTTGTTTTATGATGCAAAGCTGCCTTTCCTTGTTGCTTATCATCACCCACGTTGTATCCTTGCACTGACATTGCTTATCCATGGGGAGGTAATTTCTGGCATGCTAAGTGCATTGCAGTGCTAACTTTTACTGGTGGCAGCTGTAGTTAACTCAAAGCACATTAAAAAGAGATGCCTTCACATTTAAAAGGCTGATTTGGTAGTCATGAGAAAATTTGCACCCTTGACACTCCAAGATTGAAGCCCCTTATCTAGATGCCTCACATGCTACATCCACAATGTATGAGATTTTGAACAAGAAACACAACCCAAATCTTGTAAGTAATTCAGTAAACTGAATGAAAGAAAAGTCATCTATGAAACTTGCTGCAAAACACCTGTAAGATTTCTAGGATCATGTATCAAATATTTTTGTAGTTAGAGGACCACTGAAGCTTTCTCTAAGCATAAGCATTGCTTATAATGTAATATTGTTTGTGAGGATACAGTCTAAATGTAGTTTTCTAGATGTTCAGACAGCTAGTTTGAGTCATTCTCCATGCTGCTGTTGAGCAATCTATTAAGGCTGATACATAAACTACTGTAATTGAAAATGCAGCAACAGAACCTGAAGATTCTTACAAGGAACAGTTTCTCCTTGGGGTCAGAAGAAAATGAAAGTTCAGATTTTTACATTGCTACAAGTCTTTTGTTTCTCTCCAGAAATTGAAATCAATCCTTCAAAACAAACCAGGAAAAGTGGAAAGTACTCACTGTTGCTTATTTTTGGATTTGGTGTTAAGCCATTACCTACCTTGTAAGCTCTTTCCTTTCAGCTAATGGTGGTCACCAGCCAGCAGCTTCACGTGGTGTCCTTTTTTATTTTCATAATTACTGTACTGCTGTTGAAAAAGCTGTGACATAACAAGGGGGTGGAGGACACATTTGCTTTGTCACATGCGCAGTAAGGAAGATAGTATCTAAGAAGAGGATCAGTAATTAACATTGTTCTTTGCAACTAATGTGAAGGATTTTGTAGACTTCTGGTTGTACATAGAACAGGTGAAACTATTGGTCTACCACTAAACAGATCTGCTTTGAAAAGGGGCTGTGCCCTGGTTATCTGGCTGTAAAGCTGTATTTGAATATGTTCAAATTTTGTGGCTTGATGGATGAGGAAGAAAGGCAGCCTTGCTGGAAATATTAATAAAGAACTAAACGGCAGAGTTGTTGATTTACCTACACAGCCATTGGTCATTCAAATTTGAATGAACTTATGTTTTAGAGCTTTGCTCTTTCTGCTGATTTTCTTGAAATTAGCTGCATTGTTAGAACACACTGCTGACAGAAGGACAGACACAAAATTATACAGTTGCATAAACCTCATTTTATTAGAAAATCAGCCTCATTCTCTGAGTTTTTAGAAGGGACAGGTGCTTTATTCTTTAAAAAAAAAAACAAACCAGCACCTTACTTTCATATATTTTGTGCCTTCTGATTAGATAAAGCATGTCATAAAACTGCTGCTTATCTAAACAAAACCCTATTCTGGAGTGTTCAGGGCTAACCATTCTTGGTGGCTGTCACCAGGTTATATAATCCAGGATATGTTAAAAAATACAGATTGCTGACTCTAGACACTGCTTTCCAACCCTTGGAGTTTTCATGTGGTGGGTGTGACTACTTTTTCCCAATTCTGTTGAATGCAGGCGCTTGGAAACCCCAATTTTCTGTAGTGTTCTGTGCTGAAGCTCATTACTGGCACTGAGGTTAATGAAAGGTTGATGATACTGGTATCTACTGTCTGCTGGATCAGGTCTATGGCTGAGCAGTAGATTAAGGTAGATAAGAAGGTAAGCAGGTAAGAAGGTAGATAAGAAGGTAAGCAGATTAAGGTAGTGAAATAAAAGCTAATATTGACTTTCTTGGGTCATGAAGAAGAGATTTTTAGGTCCTATCCCAGCTCTGAGGAAGTTGTTTGTTTTTTTTTTCTTTTAACTATTGACATTTCATTGCATATACCTTTTGATACTGTGCTTTGGAAAACCATCTTTGGTATCTGAACCTATAAACACACTCATAAAGAAATGCCTCAGTGAAGCAATCACGAAAACATTTACAGTGAATTCAGTGGTACTTTGAGGAGGATTATTTTCCTTGGTACATCCTGAATGTCAAATTCTCGCTTCCAGGGGAGTACTGACAGAGAAAGTGTAAAGACATTTTTTTTTCAGTGATACATCACAACTCAGAAATGAAGAGTAGAAAATTCTAAGTTACTTCTTTCTTACCTGACAAGCACTTGTTCTTTTTTATATAGCGCAAATTATAAAATGAGCTATGGTTTGAAAAGTTCTTTATGCTGTTAAAAAAAAAAAAAGGACAGTAGTATTTTTATAATCTTTAAAAACTAAGCAATAATGACACATGAAAGGCTCGAAAGAATGGAATAGGGAGTGATTTGCTTAAGTGTTTCATAGAAATCTCTTCCCCTAGAAGCATCACTAAATAGATTAACTTATTAGTAAAGCATACATTTTCACTGAAGGAGAAGGTTTTTTATTCTTATTTCTGTCATCTTTGTGTCTTGCGTCTTTCAACATTTTTTAATCAAAAGAAATTGTTTAATAGCCTGACTGCACAGAATAAAACATCTTGTTAAACTCTGGGTCAACTAACAAACACAAATTGTGCTGGCCGTCTTTCATTAGAATGTTTGGTTTTGTTTTTTTTTTAATTTCCCATGCCAGGCTCCAAGGAATGTATCCTTATAATCAGTATATTCTTGGGAGGAAAAAAAAAAGTCTGAACCACTGAAATTCAAATAAAAATGCAGAAAATGAAGCAGACTGAGCATTACCATTTGAGATAAAGTGCTAATAAAACACTCAGGTGTTAGCTTCCGAAGGAGATTTTTATTTTCAGACAGTTAGAAATCCCTTGCAGAGCTGGAAAGACTGGTATAATATTGTAATTGGCATCCCTGACCTGTCTTGTGTATGCTGCAAGAAGTTTTTTCCTACTCCTTTAAGAATGTAAATTTATAGCTTGTAGAATGCTGCCTTTTGCTTGCAAATTCATGATAAAGCAGAGCCAGAATTTCCTCGTCTTTTGTACTGAAAGTCTAAAGTTATTAAAAATACTTATTTAGTCGCTTTATTAAAATATCTGTGGAGATCTTGTGATACTTACAGGTTTTTTGTTTGTTTATTTTTTTTCATTATAGCACAGAGAAAAATGACCTGGTTTACCTGTGATATAGATCATCACCATCAGGTGTACTTCCCTGTACACTCTTAGATAATATTTTTTGTGATAGCTTTGAAGAAATTCCTTTTAGAAGACTGTGAAAGCATGACCTTCAAAGTTATGATATGTTATAATCAAGTGTACAGTGCCCTGTAACCGAATCTAAAGCTCATACATTTTGTGTTTGGGTGTCATTTTTCAAAACACTTTTATTGCTCATCTGGGCCTGGAAACAACGTTAAAACCAAATCAAGCATTCATTCCTGCAAAAGAGGCAAAAATTCGGCCTTATTAGCTGTGACAAAATCTGTGTCAGCTCTGGCATGAGGGGGATTACCAAAGGCGAAACAAAGAAGATGTTCAGGAGCTGCAATATTTAATTGAGTTATTGAAGGTGCATTACAAGTATTAGCAATTTTTTTTGCAGGCAGGTGTAATACATCCTTCTCACATAAATGAGTGTAATTACAGTGACAAGGAAAAGATTTTCAGGTCAGGTCCTTAATTTAGATAATTCTATCTCAATATTCAGGGATAATAAACCAAAAGATTAATATTCTGAGTGCTGAAAGGATTTTGTGCCTTGCAATGTTTCACTCCAGCCAGCTTTGTTGTGGGTGTGTTTAATACCTTTCCTGCTTTATAACACGGACTCTACAGAAATGGAATTAACATTTTTAATTTTTCATTATGTCATTCCTTCACTCTACAAATGGCAACCTTTGTCAGCTGCAAAACATTATTTCAGCACCCTATAGGGATAAGTGCTCACCAAAGGAGAGCAATAATAAGAGCACAGTGTTTCACATATCACTTTTCTCTGCTAGGTAAGTCCTGTGGAGCTGCAATGATCCACTCACCTCCTGTGCCACACTTGTACCTAAAGCTGTAGTGTTGACATTGCAGCAGAAAATACAAGTATAAAAATGGTAATCATTGAGACATTCCCAATCTTAAAGCACACTTCCTCCATGTGAAATGTCCATTATTGAGCAGTAAAAGAATAGGCTTCACTTTGCTTCTGTTCATCAAAACCTCTTCCCTTTTCCCAGAAATTTGATCTGACATGACAAAATATATGGTTTCCTGAGTAACAGCCTATATTAACAAACACAAAGGTTAATAGAATTTGAGTATCCTGAAATGTGCTTTAATTTGGAAGACTGTGATATGTGAATATTAACTACTAACAAATTAAATTATTCAATGACAAATCACATCAGGCACCTACATAATATCAATAGGTATTGTCATTATAATAATTCTTCCAAACAGTAGGACACAGACAAACTATGAATTAATATTTTGGCTCAAGGTGTTCATTTGCAAATGAGCAATTCATCATGCGAAGGATAAAGGAAAACAGCTCCAGGTTTATGTCAGATTGCCCTGGTGTTAACTGCTGCTCTTTGATGTGACATTGTCTAGCCCTTATGCCAGTGGGAGTAATAAAGGGGGAGAGTGGCCATTCCATTATTTTGGATGAATTAAACTATTGGCTGCCATTACCCAGATATAATGCTTCTAGTGATCCATAACTTGCATTAATGAAAAATCTGATATGGCAAGTGTTTGCTTCCAAACTTTAAAAATACATCCTCTATAAATATAAAGTATATCCTTCATTATAAAATAAGTACCTAAGCAGCATCTTACAGTTATTTTTTTTCTGTTTAAAAAAAAAAAAATAATTAGAGCTGGTCTGAGCCAGGGACCTGCTGAAATTAACAGGAGCCATTCTTTTGTTTTCTATTGACTTCATATTAGCTTTTATAGGAATGCATTACTGAACTGCCATCAGGGAGATAACTTATTCTGGCAGCTACGGAAGAAAATTAACAATTGGAGGATTATTGCATAGTGCAGCATAAG